>NC_056730.1:206943997-207022201 GCF_019279795.1 Protopterus annectens
TGGGAAATGTACTGAGTGAGCAACAGCAAAAAATAACAAACCCCCCAATGGATATAGTTCTCACACAAACACAACCCCCCACAGACAGGATAATGTTCTCTCTCTCTCAGACACACACACACACACACACACACACACACACACACACACACACACACACACACACACACACTTACCAAGACTAAAATTAGACCTCCTACCTATCTATTTATTGCTACTACAGTGTTACACATTTATCACATGTGCCACGGAGTTTATAGGGTGAAGGTTGTCCAAAGGTACATCTAAGGTGAGGAAATCATCAGACCTTGTAAAGTATGGCAATGGGTGATGCACTGGGTGAGAGAGGCCACAAAATACTTTAAACTACACATATACACACTTACACAGTTGCCAGAACTGGAATTAGAACTCCTACCTAATTATTTGTACTATAGTTTTATGCAGTTATCCCATGCGGCACAGAGCTTATAGGGTTGAGGTCTGACAAAAGGGACTTCTAAGGTGACTGATATCTGCAGGAGTGCTAAAGTAGGGCAGTGGGAAGTGTACCGGGTTTGAATGGAACCAAAATCGTTAACTTATAAACACACATACTTTTACTAGGACTGAGATTAGAGCTCCTACCTAAATAGTTTTTTGTACTATAGTGTTATGCAATTATCGCATGCGTCCTAGAGCTTATAGGGCTGAGGTCTGATGATAGGGACTTCTATGGTGACAGACATCTTCAGGACTGCTAAAGTAGGGCAATGGGAAGTGCACTGGGTGGGAAAGGCCTGTTAATTCCTAGAGCCTACTGACAATTCTCTAAGTGTATGAGCATGTCCAGTGTGATCTTCTATAGTAAATGTGGGACTCCATTCCAGGGATTGTTGTACTCCACTTTGTTTTTTTTGTGCTACAGCCATACCTCTCAACCTGTTGGTGCAGGACATCTGGAGATAGCCTATCAAAATGGGGGGACAATGGGCCATACAGCGATTGTGACAATTTCTCTTAGTAATGTATGCCTTGCTAGGATTACAGGGTTTGTTTTAGCAGACATCTGACATATATGACATTTGACACTGTCATGTATTGTTTCAGTACCTTGTAACATACCTCCTTAGATCATCACAGTGATTTACCAGAGAAATACAGGATGGATGATGCACACAGCAATATTATGGGCCAATTGCTAGGGATTCTTGCACAATCCAGCCTGTTGAGAGATGTGCCTACAACCAATTGACTGCTGGGGCTGTGGAAATGGTCCAGCCCCTTGTTAATATATTACAATGGTGGAATCTCTGTGCATTTCTCTTTTGACATCGTCTGCTTTCCAGTCCATGGTTGGGTAATATAAGTTAGGCAGGATCAGGGTGACAGGCAGACTCAAAGGTTGACTGCACTTGGAGGGACTTGTGTGTGTCAGACTGTTTGACCAGCCTGGAGGTGTGTGTGTGTGTGTGTGTGTGTGTGTGTGTGTGTGTGTGTGTGTGTGTGTGTGTGTGTGTCTCACATATATGTATGTCCCACCTCATTTGGCTTGGTTGGCCACATTTTGGGGTCAGGATGTGTCATAGGATGAGTGATCAGGGAAGGGTGTGTTACTCCCCATGGCTGTGGGCCAGGGTTCTTTGGGTGCAGACATGTCACCATCTTCCAGGGTTAGAACTGCCAGCAATGAGTGCATTCCCATGTTTAGACTCCTAGCCATGCCTGTCGACTGTAAAGAGTATCAGAGAATGTCCAGATTCAGGACTCATATATCTGGTTGGTTACCCAAAAGAGTGTGGTTTTCAAGGAAAAGTGTTTTGCAAGTCCCTCAGGGTTAAAGTCAGATATTACTGACAGTTGACATTGCAGTTACAGACTTTATACCCTTCAGACATTCCAGGCTAATACAATCATTCCATCAACTTTCTAACATTATTATAGCAGTATTTCAAAGGTGGCCTTCTCTTTGAACCTTTATCACCCCATTATTCATGGCTTTGTCCAGATTTCTGACTCTCTAAGGCTGGCAGGTTTGCTCCTAGCAGTTAGCAGCATGGCCTTTCTTTGCATTTTGTACACTGTGTTATATTGGTGTTATGGACCCCATGACACTCACTAACAGGGCACTGTGGGTGAGGCATGGGCATTTGCCAGAGGCTTGTAAGCCAGATGTGACAGATGCAGGCCATCTGTAGTAAGGCAATGCATTCTGATGATCATATGTTCCCAGGCTGCCAGGCAGTGGACAGCCCTGGGATGGCACCAGTCAGTTGACTGGGTGTTACTGACACTTGCTTTCTGTTCAAGTTGAGCCATCACTCTAGTTGACAATTAGATGCTGCTTAAGGCTAGGGACATGTTACTGCATTTCTTTGGGACTATGGGTGGGGGGGTGACACATCTGTACACAAAACACATTTGTACAGACTGTGCTGATATTTGCTTAACATTTTGCTCCCATTTAGCATAGTGGGGTGCCCTATCTTTGAGACTACAGGCATAACAGTATTGACCTCAGGTCAGATTGTTCTGGCATAAGCATTTTTAGTTTCAAATTTCTTACTTTTCAGAGCCATGCTGCCACTGCCAGTCCTGCTCTGATATCACTGTGTAAGTCTGTAGGTGGGAATTTCTTGGATGTCGCCATGTGAGGGCCTTTGCCAGACATTTCTGTATGGTTTTCTACTAGCTGATCTGCTGGGTGAGGCTGGGCATGAGTATGGGACCCCGCATTGACATCCATGCATGTGACCTATGACCATTCAGTTATTTGGCTCACCACATATACTGTAGTGGTATTTGTTAACTAGGGTGGTACTGCATAGTGTAGGTAAGCCAGTACTGGGCATACACTTCCTGCTGTCCCACATAGCTGTCAGTTGTCTGCTGCTATCCCAGTAAGCCACCCATTTCCTTGCATGCTTGCATCAATACCATAGATATGCTATCAGATCTTTCTACTCCATTCATTTATTGTTAAGAAGACTGACTTACCTTGTGCCTGAGGCAGTTGTGAGGATGGAGCTTGAGGGCTGACTATGTCGGATGCACGCAGTACACTGCCTATACATGGTAAGGTATAGGTGGTGTGATGTTTGGCATGGTAATGTATAGGTGGTGTGATGTTTGGCATCCATTTTACTGTGTGTGCGAGTCAGAGAGAGATATCAGTCCCTTGTGCCCTACAGTGCCAGTGTATGTGCTATGCATTGCCTCTTTGCCAAGGATAGGGCATACTGGGCATGCCTCCATCTGCTTACAGGGGCAGGCTCAGGATGTTCTTCCACCAAGTCCGTCTGTGCCTGTGGAGACCTTGGCAATGGTGGGGGGCTGTGTGGCCCTTCCCCGTTTTGTTCCTGCTGCAGCTGTTTCTGCAGGATCATATTGTGTAGCATGGCACATGCTATGAACATGTGTGCACATGTGGCTGGAGAGTACTGCAAGGCTCCACCGGATATGTCAAGGCAGTGGAACTATGATTTGAGCATCCCAAACACATGCTCTATAAGGATCCTGGTTTGTGCGCGTGCTTCATTATGGCAATCTTGTGTAGGTGTATGTGCATTTCTGATGGGTATCATCAGCCACGGCTCCAGTGCATAGCTAGCATCCCTCACCAAATGACCATATAGGATGTCCACTCTGACAAATGCCTGGCACAGCTCTGATGAATGCCAGATGTGGGAGTCGTAATAGCTTCCAGGTCTGCCAGCACACACACTCATGATAATGCCCTGAGCATCACATTTGATCTGGCAGTTGATGGAGTGGAACCCCTTGTGGTTTAGGTAGACCCTACACTGGTCACCGGTTGGTGCTTTGATGTGGATGTGCATGCAGTCTATGGCACCCAGTACCTCCGGATATTCTGCTACATGGTGGAAGAGGCACATATTTCTGGTCGTCTCCTCACATGTGCTGGGGAAGTAAATGTGCTCAGCAGCATGTGGTCACATGGCATCCAGGAACTGGTGGAGTATCCTGGACACAGATGCCTGTCAGACCCCCATGATATCCCCAATTGGTCTTTGTAAAGTACCTGTAGCTAGTATTCTTAAGGCTACACGTACCTTGGTATCCACTGGGATGGGTTCCCCTCTGTTGGTTCTGGGTCTGAGGCGAGGCCGGCCAGCTCATTGAGTTGCTGAAGTATGTATCTGTCCACTATGTAGTGCTCTACTATCTCAATATCATGTAGCCCCTGGTAGGTTACCCTGGGTCTGAACACTCTTCTCCTCCTCCTCGGTCTGAGTCAATTGTTACCATTATCCTCCTCAGCATCCTCGGCCTCTTGCACATACTGATAGATCAAAACAACAGCAGCCTCTAACATTTTTTGCTAGATTTGTCAGTTAAAATTCCTCCATATGTGTACACCTATGGTGCAGAGTTTGTGGGAAAAACCAGACTGGAAGGTGTTTGCATAGTTTATAGTGGTGTGCTGCATATGCTGCCTGTGTGATTGTCTGACTTTGAGACATTCCACCTGCCAGCTATTTTACTTGTATTTGAATGGCTGTATTTTGCTATTTCCCTTTTTTTTTCTTTTCCCCCTTCACATTTCTGCCCCTTTTAAGTCTCAAGGCATGGCAGGCAAACCCACTGCCTAAATGTAACAATGCTGCTATTTCCATTTTTTTAAGTCGCAGTGCATGCTGCACACATTCGTTTAGTTAAGGCAAACACATTTTAGCAGAAATGACCCTCCCTGGATGCAAACACAGTCTTCGTTTTGTGGTGTAAGACATTACAGCCTCAGACACCCCCCCCCAGCTTAGCTGTGCTTATCTAAACACAAACCGGGGCAATGGAGCTCTAATGTGCTTACAGCAAGCATGGCACACCCCTTTTTCATGTTAGCTGCTCTTCCTACCTACACTATCCTGTTCTAGCACCTACACAGTTAGATGCAGTGTATGAACTTAGAATTTGTGATATTTTGTGATTCAGTAAATTTACCCTTATTTGCATACTCAACTGCCTTCATCCATAGTTACTGCTCTGACATGGAGCCTTTCCCCTTGACAACCAGTGTTCCCTGGTAAAGTTTTGATTCTGCATGCCATTGACTATAATGGCAAAATACATATTTCCCCTAAACTTGTGTTATAATATATATTTTTTTTATTTTCGGCACAATCCCGTTTGAGCGCCGCTGCCCTATGATTAAACAGCTGAAATCAGTAAAAAAAAAATACTTTGATTTTTTATTAAATTAAACACTTTCACATGCCAATGGCCATATATTTGGCCATTGGTATGCCTAAAGTTTATGATACATGGTTTTATTTGAGCTGTCATGCATCCATTTTGTTATTTGCAGAAATGTGTTCGGTTAGTAGCTGAACACATTTCTGCAAATAGCACTGTTCCTGCACGAATCCCTGCCTTTTTCTTGAATCATTAATTCACCTAATTTGCATGGTTTTCACCAGCAAATGAGGTAATTAGCATTCTGCATGGCTTTCCATGCAGGAACAGTGTCGGCAGGCTCATGCACATCAGATTGGCTGTTTCCTGAATTGCTCGGTGGCCATATTCATGCAGGAGCAGCTACACGGTTCCTGCATGGAAATGTTTGTTTAATGAATCCCGGGCAGAGTCTTTGATCTGGGGCTTTAACCAGGTTTCAGTTATGACAGCTTTGTCTGGGGAGTATTTGGCCAAAGTGGCATGGAATTCGGTGATTTTATTTACAAAGCTTTTGAGACTGAAATTGGTTATTAGAAGATCAGAGTTACTAGTTACAGGTAGTGAGCTATGTAGAGTTTTTTCAGTGTGATTTTTGGTTTGTAGTAAAAGTGAAGTCTGGACTGCGGTGGTGGTGCTGCGGTAGCATTGTCACCTCACAGTAAAGATGTTGTCCGGTTCGATTCTCAGCTAAAGCGTCTTCTGTATGGAGACATGCGTGAATGGGTGTACCTTAGTTGAAGGTTGTGCATCAGGGCTGGCAACTTGGCACATAAAAAATCTACTGCCAATCATTAGCAGACCGGAGTTCTGCTGTGGTGACCCCTAACCGGGAAAAGCCGAAAGACGCAACAAAAAAAGTAAAAGTGAAGTCTGGGGGGAATTGTAGATTAGGATGGAAGTCACAGTTGGGGCCTGGGTTGGCATGGATATCAGACCAGAGTTTGATATGTGTTAAGGCGTGCATTACAAGGATTTTAAATTTGGCTATTAGTCAGTTATACCTGTAAGGGGACAGCTGAGTGTTGGGAGAAAGTAAATATTTGAAAGGGAAGAGAATAGTGTTGTAGCTGAAGTATAGATGAGGGCTGATATGACTATAAGGTTTAGACTGACACTGAGGAGAGGTGTGGGTGAGTGTTAGGGAAAGGTAGTGTGTAATGTTATAAATATGGAGGTCTGTGGCATTATAAATTAGGTAAAAAAAGCATAAATGCATTGTGTGGTAGTGTAAAGAGTAGAAGAGCTCCATAGTAAGAGGAGAGGAATGAAAAATGTAGGGGAAGTAGAGTAGAATAATTAGGGGAGGGGAGTTTTGATTTGGGGATGGTTATAAAGCTGTGAGAATAGAGTTGTTTAGGAGAGAGTGGATGTAAGTCTATTGTAGTGGGAGGGGAGTGGAAAGATGAGTAATGATTAGGAGAGAGTAGGTGTGAGACTATTGTTGTGGAAGGGATGTGGAAAGACAAGGAAGTTTGATGATTGGTGAAGTTGTCAGGGGTGTAGTTTATTTAGGTATAAGAGCATTGAAAGAAGGGGTGGATGGGAATGGGAGTAGGGTAGAGAAGTGGAGTGATCCCAAGCAGGTTGAGCCTAGAAACAGTTGTAATGCCTAGTCCAAAAAAGCAATCAGCAAAGCAGGCTTGGATGTACTTCTGGAGCTCAGATAAGCCAACTGTGAGGTTAAAGTGATTGTAAAAGCAATTTAGCAGACAGTTTCTGGGAGGGGATATGAAAACCTGAAGTATATGGAGCAAGAGGGGAAATATTTATGTATAAAGAAAAGTGGATATTATTACATTGCACTGGCTTTTTGTATATTTATTAATCAAAAGATCTTCTGCAGTACAAAAAAGCACATTTTAGGCTCTCCAAAGTATCTAAGAGTTACTCTGATTCCAGTAAGTATAATTACACATAGAATATACCTCACAATGTTTTTCGTTTCATTTATTTTCAGGGATATCCATAGCTCTTGTGGGCTAGTCTATGTTTTCCTTTAATCAAAGAATTCGTACCTAGAGTGTACAGACTGATATCTACATAGACAATAATCCTTAATGCCCTCTTATTCTATGTCTGAGACTGTTAGTCTAGTTTTAACACTGGACTAGCTGACCAAAGCACATGCATTACAAGAATATTCTTGGTTCTTTGAGTTAACTGCATATACAAATTGTTCCATTAATTTAAAAGTAACATTACAAAACTGCTCTTTCACCAGCTGGATTGAGTAAATATCAATGGCCCAAACATTTAGCCTCAAATAGCATACTTGTCAATAGCCAAGTCTTTTGTGATGAAATTTTTACTCTTGGTCATCGTTTCTGCCTAATAATCTGCTCTTTAATTATCTCTTTTAGTACTTCCCACCACGGCATATGCTCATTTTATAAGCAGATCCTCTCCCACTTCTATTGACTTTATCTGTTATTCACTCTCCTACTGCACATCTTCCAAACATCTTGTTCTCCCTTTTACTTTCCTTGACCAGTTCAACAGCTTGTGATCATGATATGACAACACTGTCCTCTAGTTCATAGGTTCATAGGTTCATAGGTAGGTATTAGGCTATCGGCACAAGAGCCTACATAAGCCTAGCCAGCAAGGTTCCATAGCTTATGCCACCAAAGAAAGATATTTTCCTATGCCACTGTCCAGCAGAGACACAGAAGTGATCCCCGGGGTGTATTTCCTATTTCCCATCCACTCATCATGATTTTTCTTGAAGAGTGCTAATGAAGAACTTTGCTTGACATAGATGGGTAGCTTGTTCCAGTGTATAGGAAGTCTCTGGGACAGGAATCTATACCTTCAGCATGTCCTGTTTATTGTGGTGACAAGGTTTAGGTCCCTAGAGTGTATAGCTCAGAGGGATTGGGATTTCTTTAGGTGCAGCGTGTCCAACAGCTCTGGGCTTGACATAGCTTTATATGTTAGGCAGAGACCACCTCGGAGTAGGCGATATGCTACGGAGTAAAGCTGGAGTTTTTTTGAGGTGGTTAGTATAGGGCATTTGTTTGAGGCCAGTAATCCTCTTTGTGAAGTACTTCTGTGGCCTTTTCAGCTGCTGCAGATGTCTTGTGAGGTACATTCCAAAAGTGGCATTGTACTCTATAATTGGTCAAATGAGTGACGAGTAGAGAGGAACAATGGCCTCTATTTTCCTGGATGAGTACCCTTTTATGATGAGGTGTGCCATGTAGAAGGACTTCCTAACTACTTTGGCGATGTGACTATCAAAGGAGAGACTACTGTCCACCTGGGTCCCAAGGTCTCTTATCATGCATTCGGTGTTAAGTAGATTGCTGCCTATGTGGTAGTTCATGGGTACAGAGTGTTTACCAAAGGGGATGACACTGCACTTTTTGGCATTGAGCTTCAGGCCATGGCTCTGACACCAGTCATCTGTCTAAGTGAGGCCCTTCTGTAGGATGTCCACATCATTTGGGGACTTGACTACGGCTCCTAGTTTGCAGCCATCTGCAAACTTCATTAGCCAGAGGCCTTCTGTATTAGCCTGTACTTCAGAGAAGTAGATACCAAACAGGAGAGGTCCCAGGATGGAACCGTGTGGTACTCCACTTGTCACTGCTTTGAGGTCAGATTTGGAATCTGCAACTTTTACAGTGTGGGTTCTGTAAGTGAGCCAGTTGGCAACCTATCTTCTGACGTAGGGATTTGTACCTAGTTTAGTGAGTTTAGCTATAATTCCAGAATGGGGGATGGTGTCAAAAGCCTTGGCGAGGTCATGATAGGCTGTGTGAACCACTTTACTCTCATCCACGGCTTTGGTGACTGCCTCAAAGAAGTCAATCAGGTTCAGGAGGCATGATCTGCTTTTCACAAACCTGAACTGGGTGGGATACAAAGTTTGGAGGTTACCAATGTCTTTGTTTATGAGTTCCATGATGATACATTATATGGCCTTGTAGACCAGGCTCATTAGGCTAATAGGTCGATAGTTCCCGGAATCAGTGGTGGCTCCCCCTTTGTAGAGTGGGATAACTGTTGCTGTGCACCATTCAGTGGGCACAAAGCCTGATGCGAGGCTATTATTGAACATGGTGTTTAAGTGGGAAGCCAGTTCGTTCTGAAGTTCATGTAAAACGCAGCCTGGGATGTTGTCCGGTCCCATGGATGCTGTGTTTTTGGCTTTAGAGAGTGCAGCTTTTACCTGTGTAGTTGTGATTACAGGGACTCTGCATTCTTCCTGTAGAGATATGGGCCCTTTAGGGGGTGAGAGGGGGGTAAAGTTAGCACTGAACCTATCTGCCAGGACGTTGGCAATATCAGTTGGTTCTATAATTTCCGTGCCTTTGTGCTGTAACTCAGAGCAGATCTGGGGGTTGCCATCTAGCTTCTTGACATAGCTATAGAATGCTTTGTGGTTGTCCTTGGATTTAGTGGCGATTTTGTTTTCATAGCTAGCTTTGGAGGATCTTATAAGGGATCTCAGCTTCTTACTGAGGATGACCAGGGAGCTCCTCCACTCATGGGATTTTACTCTCTTTTTCAACAGTTTCTTCCTTCTGTTGTACAGTTTGTTTATGGCAGGGGACCACCAGATTGGCTTCCTTTTTTGGAGGATAGCATCTTGGTTCTGTTTGGGATAGCACAATCCATGCACTCATGTAAGTGCTTATAGAGTGCATTTGTGTAGGATTCAGCAGTTGTAACTGTATTGTCCATCTGCATGGGTGTCATGAAGTTCACCACTTCTGTCTTAAGAAGCATGAAGATGGCTTTGGAGAATTTTTTTACTGTGGTTTCCTTAATGGGGGGGGGGGGTGGGATGTGGATATCAAGGGTGATAAGCTTATGGTCGGATCGGACCAACGAGGAGTTGACTTCTGGTGTGGAACACCGGTCACTCATGTTGGTAATGACTAGGTCTAGGATATTGTTGCCCCTGGTGGAGGTGTGGATAAGTTGATCTAGGGCATTGGAGTTTATGAATTCCAGAAAGCGTTGAGCTAAGGAATTGGTACACGAGTAGTTTTCCCAGTTAATGGTGGGGTAGTTGAAGTCTCCCATTATTAGGGTGTTTGTTTGAACCCTAATATTTTCCAGTACATCAAGTAAAGACGAGTGGGAATCCTGGGGCATGGTGGGGGATCTGTAGCAAGCTACAATTTGGATTGCAGTTTTGCCCAGAGTTAGTTGCACTTGGATAACCTCAGATGCATTATGCTGAGCAATTAGCCTGGAGGTGTGGATATCCTTAATGTGGGAACACTTCACATAATCGAATTATTAAAATCTCGATTTGCATAGACCATATCCTTAATGTATATGGACACACCTCCACCTTTGGTGTTTCGGTCCAGGTTACATGGCCGAAAAGTGTGGTATGAGTTATAGCCTGGTAGTGCAGGGGTGCTCTCTGGAGCCTTGAACCAGGTCTCAGTCACTGCACAGATATCAATGTTCTACATTTTAAGGAGTGTCTTGAGTGAGTGCATTTTGAGATTTAGACTTCTAGCATTGAGTAGCATTACCCTCAGTTTTTGCTTGCCTGTTCCTGTTATGGTGGTGAATTTGTTATTTGAACCCTGCCTAAAAAGGCACTATAGGGGCAGCAAGAGCCTTAGCCAGTATCCGGAATCCCAGGGGGCGACAGGTGCAGGCCATCTGTGGCAAAGCATCATGGTCTGTTGACCATGTCATCCCAAGCAGACAGATACTGGATCCCCTTAGAATGACACCAGAAGCTTAGCCAATTGTTGAAGTCAATCATTTTGTCCTTGTACTGTGGTATCATTCTGGGCGACAGCAGAATGCTACTCAGGGCTAGGGTCATACCTGCCTGGGCTACAAGATCGGAGAGCTCTTCCATGTCTCTATTCATGTAGTCCAGGGAGGTACATCTCAGGTCATTCACACCAATATGGACAATGACAGAGTCATATCTGCACTTGATGTGGAGTGACCTGAGTGCGTGGGTTATGTGGCGGATTCTTGCACCCGACAGGCAGCTGACAATAACCTTCTCCTTGTTTAGCCTTGTGAGTGGGACATCAGTGTGCCTGACTATAGAGTCACCTATGACTAGCGTGTTGGGTACGTTGTTTTGCCTTATTGGCTGTGGTTGAGTGGCACACTGAGTCTGTGGGTTATGTGTCATTTGGGTTGTGTTGGGGGATGGAGGTTGCTTGCATTTCTGCTTTGGAGGTCTCTGTTGCTTAGACAGATTATTATTGAGAGCCTCCGCGAATGTCTTTGTGTTACTATGTGTGGATTTTGGTGGTGTAGATTTAGTGAAACTATGTGATGAGTGTGGTGTGGTGCAAATGTTTACCTTCTCCTCATGACTGTCAAGTTCAGTCTTGGTTGGAGAGAGCTTTACCTCCAGTTTGGCTAGATAACTGCATCTCTCACAGGTTGTAGTGTTGGGTGGTAGGAGGAGAGGGTTGTCTGTGTACATGAGGCAATTTCTACATTGCCTCAAGATGTCCAGATTTATCAGATAGACATGAGACATCTTTGCTCATCAGTCAATGTAAAGCAATACCTTACAAGTCTACTTCTGCAAGTACAGTAATCACAGGCTTCTCTCGTCTCTCCTCAGCACTTACGTCAACAAGAGGCAAGTTTGTTAATTCCTTCTCTTCCTCAATTACTAGCTCAATATTTTTTTCACAGATTGGTCTTTACTCAGCGGCAGCTTGCAGCACTTCACATGCTCCTCCTCCTCCATGTCACTCACCATGCTGCTTCTCCTCTATCTCACTCCTCATGCTCCTCCTTTTCCAACTCACTCCTCATGCTCTTTCTCTTCCATGTCAATCCTCACGCCCCTTTTCCTCCATGTCACTCAACATATTCTTCCTTCTCCATCTAACTCCACATGTTCTTCCACCTCCATCTCACTCCCCGTGCTACTAGTCTTCCATCTCAGTCCTCATGCTTTTCCACCCACTGGCTTACAACAGGAAAAAAGGAGGTGAAGTTCCTCAGTGCCTTGGACAAATTCTCCTCCAGTCAGTAGGAACACTAGCTGAGGTCTCTCCTGAAAACAGGTTATTGATCTAGTGGGACTAACTTAGTTAACACAGTGAAAATAAATGCATAGACACACCACAGGTGGTTTAATATACATATACCTCAACATATAAATTATTGATATAGCCCAATCACTCTCACCATTTCTAAGTAATTAAGGCTGTAGAACAAGTTGTAGTTCATATGGCCTGTAAAATGTGAGAACATTTAGAGTTTGTTATACCAAAGTAGGATATATATTTATAATTATACTTAATGTGTGAGTGATGGAGCCTATGTGAGTGTTGTGAGAGTGAGAAAAAATAACTCAACAAATATTGCAATGGAAAGTGATAGGGTAGCTACAATCATGAGAAGGTAGAATTGTTTGTGTAGAGATGATTGTGTAAGTTAATTAGCTGGATTGAACATGAATGGTAGAAGGTGGAGTATGTGCTTATAGGATAGATGGTTATGAAAGATCAAGGGGTTCATAAACATAGAATTTGGATCATGGCAGAAGAAGAAAAAGGGTATGAAGGAACTGTAGTACAGTAGTAAAAGAGAATTCTAGGGAACTGCAGAAAAGGAGTGGAAAGGTCTACTAAGGTAAGGAAAAAACATACTCTTTTTCATGAAGGAGTTAACCACATAGCAAGAAAAGAAAAGAAACAAAGGCTGAAGAGACAAGAGAACTGATCATTGTGTTGACTATATGACAGCTAGAAATAAGATAAGGGGTATATAACAGAAAGGTAGAGTGGCAATGTAAAGATATTTAGCATTTTTTTTAAAGATAAGAAGGCCTTCATTGGATATGCTGACAAAAGGAAATAGCACAGGATAAAGGTGAACTAAACTTGGAGGGAAAACATTTACAGGGATCAAGGAAACAGCAAACATTCTAAATGGATATCTTGAGTTAGCATTAATTTAAGAAGTGGTAAGGAGGGTACCATTATGAAAGGCAGGATTGGATTGTGGGAGTCTATACTAATGAGCTGATGACAAATATAGGGAGAATATATATATTGTAATGGCTGAAAGAAGTCAGCACAGGAGCTGTAAAGGATTGTGTTAAAGATCCTAAAAATGATTGCTTGAGCTTTTGGCAAAATGCCTTGGAAGAACTCAACAGGCCCTGTAATGAAGGGTGGTCCTGAAGGCTGGATGTAAGCATAAGTGCCAGTACCTTATACAATAAGAATTAGGAGCAGTCCAACTAAATTCAGGGAAATTAATTGGATTTTGTGGATGGCAAAGTGATGAAATTAGCCCTTATGGTTCCTGAAGAACAATTAGATACATAAAGAACTCCAGCATAGGGTCACAGCAGATAAAGGCAGTCATACATACCGGAGGAATTTCTATGACTCGGTCATCAGTGAGATAGAGTTAACATTGTGGATGCTGGCGCATCTTATTTGGTGTTGAGCTAGGTCTTTGACTGAGTGTCACCCAGCGGGCTCCCTGCAAAGTTGACAGAGATGAATATGGGTAACAAATTGTGAGCTGGTAGATAAATGGCTAGATATCATCAAGCAGATGTTAAAACACAGGGGACACTACTCAGTCAAAAGTTGACCAGTGAGTCTTGCAGTGGGCAATACCTTACCCAGTCATATTTAATATGTTCTATTCCACTCTGATCTCATGCAAAGCAAAGAAGATTGGATTTCACTCTCTCTGTAGATGATACTATAAAATAGGGGAATGTAGATGCAAAGAGGAGAGTCTGGAGAGGGTCCTGTGAGGCTATCTTTTAAAAGGTGGCAGCTTCACTTCAGTCTATTCAGACATGCGGTACTGCATTGGATAATGACCTGTGATTATTTATTACAAAGGAAAACATAAACAACATAAACCAACAAAATCAGTGTGAAAGGGCAGCAGCAATGACAAAGCAAATGCTGTGGAATCTACAGGCAAAAAGGCAGTGATTTATCTTTAGCATTCAAGGTTTAAGCCATAGTTTAAATATTGTGTTTATTTCTAGAGACTTTAAAGGAGGGGATTTCATCTAAGAATACAGCTCAAAATGGTTAGAGGAATAGAGGTTATTACATGGAAGAAAAAGCTAATGGAGCTTAATATTTTTCTTTGGGAAAGTTGTAAGGCAGGGAAATAAAATGGGATCTAAGACTGATGTGACCTTTGTTTATTTGTTTGTTTATTTGTGCATGTGTGTATGTATGTTTCATTACTGGAATTTTCCACAGAGTTGTGTCCTATTCCAGTGGTGTGATGGGGAAAAAGCTGCAAATACAAATAGTAAAGAACAAATAGGGCTGATCTTGTCTCCTGAACCTGATTGACTTATTTGAATCAGCCTCCAGAGCTGTGGATAGGGTAAGGCGGTCCACACAACCTATCTGGACCTTGCCAAGGCCATCAACACCATCCCCCACTCTGGAATCATACATAAACTTACTAAGCTGGGCATAATCCCTACATCACTTGATGGGTTGCCAACTGGCTTACTGACAGAACACATACTGTAAAAGTAGCTGACTCCAAATCCAGCTCCAGGCAAGGGATAAGTGGAGTACCTCAGGGTTCAGTCCTGGGACCGGTCTTGTTTGGCATCTACTTCTCTGGAGTACAGGCCAACACTACGGGATTCCAGCTAACAAAGTTCACAGATGACTGCAAACTGGGAGCCATTATTGAATCCCCAAATTATGTGGATATTTTACAAAAGGGCCTTACAGGAATAGATGCTTGGTGCCAGAGCCATGGGCTCAAGCTCAATGCCAATAAATCTATAGTTATCCCCTTTGGGGAAAAAACATGTACCTGTGAATTACCACATAGGTGGCAATACACTAAACACTGAAAGTGTGATAACAGACTTAGGGACACAGGTGGACAGTGGTTTCACCTTCGATAACCACATCGCCACAACAGTCAGGAAATCCTTCTATGTGGCACATCTCATCACTAAGGGCTTTTCATCCAGAAAAAAGGAGGTCATTGTCCCACTGTACTCATCCCTCATTAGACCCATTATAGAATACAATGCCCCATTTTGTATGTACCTTTCAAGATATCTACAACAATTGGAAAGGCTGCAGAAATACCTCACTAAAAGAATCACAGGCCTAAAGCAGATGCCCAATGCTGACCGTCTAAAAAAACTCTAGTTATACTCTATCACATATAGTCTACTCAGAGGTGATCTCTGCTTAGTATACAAGGCCATATTAAACCTAGAGCTGTTGGACTTAAAGAAATCCCAATCCCTCAGAACCACACGCTCCGGGGATCTAAACCTTGTCATCGCAATGAACAAAACATGGTGAAGGGTAGGTTCCTGACCCAGAAACTCCCCAGACTCTGGAATAGACTGCCCACACATGTCAAGCAGAGTGCATCTTTGGTACTCTTCAAAAGGAACCTTGATGACTGGATGGGAGATACAAAATTTACCCCGGGGATCACATCAGTCGCCCTGCTAGACAGAGGTCCAGGGAAGTAAATATTGTTGGAAGAAATAGTCAGGGAATTGTTATGGCTAGGCTTGTATAGCCCATAGGGCCGATAGCCTAGTACCAACCTATGAACCTATGAACCTATGCTGAACTTAGTGCCACACATACTGCCATATATTTTTCTTGTTAATCCTACCCATCCCTGAAGTGCTGTGTTATGTTTCCTAGATGGGAATGCAGTGGTACCCGAAGGACATCTGATCCCACCTGTGCCTTTACACATGCATTAGGACACGCCCATCTAGAATTTGGTAAGTTGCATGCATCATGTTTTCAGTCTCACCAATGTAGAATGTGCACTTTGATGCTCTCCCAGCATGCCCCATTCCCTCTGCCTTGATGAAGACAAGCAGAAATTGACTCACCCCTCCATTTTCCACTGTTGTCAGCTCCCCAACAGCCAGACCACTACTCAAATATGGATTCACTAGACTATGGTCTGGGCTGTATTACATTTTATCACGTGTTTCACTTACATTTATAAGGCTTGTCCATTTTTTAAGCTACATCAAAAGTATGAACTGCATAGTTTGATGTCTTTACAGTAGCAGGCAGCTGTGGGATTTTATAACAGAATATGTATAATAACTGTAAAATATTGCATCATCTTGTACTGAAATTTTAAGGACATTTAACTAAAGTCAGAGGCCCACACTGATCATAGGTGGTACCATAACTCTAAGCCTGTATGTGGCAATATGGACAACTTTGTTTTAAATTATAAAATATTTTTAAATGTACATAAAACATAAGATGCATTTCATTTGACAACATGTAGGAAAATTAAACATTATGGGCACATTTATATACTGCATCTGCCTACATTAATTTAAACATGCAAGAAAAAGAAAACCAAATTACAAGTCAGCATGATAACATGATATGCTTATGTAACATAACATCATATTATTCACTTTCTTCCAAAGTGTCACATATTTACTATGTGGTTTGAACTCATATACAGTGCTTACTCTGGTGGTTTACATCATATAGTGTAACTGTTAGCAGTATGTTTTTTTCTATTCTGTGGCATAAAAAGCATTGTCTTAATTTTGTACCCAAGCAGTATATCCCATGCCAATGATAGTGAAATAGATGTGTTCTTTCAGTTCATTCCATACATAAGATAATGGGTAGGATTCATATAAGAGCTACAGAAGGTGCTATTTGGTATTCACTAGTCATGTAGAGCCACCAAACAAAAGCAAATGGCAAAATATGCTAATAAAAGTACAATGAGCTAAAGTACATGCTAATTAATGAATCCAACATGGTGAAGCCAGCCAGGAAACTATAAAGCAATCCTGTACACTCACTGTAGGCTTTTCAAATACGGCACATTTACACTTAAAAAATTTTAGGAATTGTTGCTGCTATTATTATGCTGTCTGTGCAGCAGACTTTAAATCATGGTGCTTCTGTTGCCTTAGCCAAGAAAAAGAAGTGTGTTTAGACCCTGTTTGACTTATCATGGAGTGCATGAAACAAAAATTGTTGAGAAATAACAGGGTGGGCAGGGAAACACTAAAAGAAATATACAACCTCTGTCACCCCCACTTCAGGCCACAGAAAAATTGTGGAGAACCCATGCCAGTGGTAAAAAAAGGTATGTGTAGCATTCGTTATACTAGCTAACTGAACTTTCCAGAGCCCCACAGGGAATATATTGGAGGTGTCATAGGCATCATAGCCTCTAGAATACTACATCAGTTTTTAATGCATATAAATGAAGTGAACTGAGTGAAATAAGGCACAGAAGGCATCGTTCAAATACTCCTTAGAGATCACATTGAACATATTCTCAACATGTAATTTTTAATGTATCAGTTTAATCTGCATTTGCTCTCCAACTGGAAGTGCACAAGCACAGTTCCCTACTTATGTCAAAAAGTGAAAAACATATTTTAGGATTTCTTATGCAGTACAAACATGCTTGGCAGCATTTCATGACTGGCAACCCCCTGATAGTAGTCAGCGAAGTAAATACAGCTGTTAGGTAACTTTCTGTGTAGTACAAGGTGTAACTGAACTAAGCTGAGAAAAATAAGCCACATGATACGTTGTTCAAAACCTGTTTAGTGATCACATTGTAATTATTCTCTGTATATATTCTTTTCAGTCTGCATCTGCTCTCTGCTTGGCAGCATATAAACATGGTACACTACCTAAGGGAAAAGTGAAAAATTTAGTTTGGGCTGCCTTATGTAGTGCAAACACGTGTGGCAATGTTGCGCTTTCCTCAGCACTCTGAACAGTACTGAGTGGAGAAAATCCAGCTGCCATATGCCAATCTCTGTTCCATAAGATGCAAGTACAGTGAGCTTAGATAAAGAATACACATAATTAAAGGTTCAAATCCAGCTAAAATATGCTTTTACAAATGGGGTAAGAATAACATTTATTACAAAATGTTGATTAGGACTGTAAAACTAAAGAAATGTAATAATGTTAAACCTGTTTCTTGCAAGCAACATATCAATAATCCTTGTTTAGGAAAACTTCTTTGTTCAGCATGTATCATTAGTGTTTCACATATATCCTCTAATGTGTGTACAATTTCTTAAACAGGGGCAATGGTGATATTTAAGTTAAAATTCACTTGTATATGTATGATGGGCACAATACTTTTGTTGTAATCATCATGACTAATCACATATCTTAACTATGTTTAGGACAGGCATGTCTTGTGAAATATGTATATAACATACCTCAACCTGTATTACTCTTTATTCAACAGCATCCATCTGAAATATATTTGCAAACAGAAATACTGACTTTTACATAAGAATGTTTCCGAGAATTAATTAAAATCATACACATGCAGGCCTCTCTGCAGTGTATCTCCATTCAGTCTGAATGCTTAAAACATAGCTATCCTGTGGTAACGTCAATTAATAAGCTAACTTTCATTTTTTGCCTGCTGTATCCCAAGGGTTTGAGTCCCTACTGGTATAACAGTATTTTAACATTGCATAAGCCTCAACATCACAATGTGCCACAATTTATCATCTTTCTCCTTCCATGCTGCAAGGATTTAAAGCCATGCCAGTAAGCATTCCATTCTTGACCATTGGAACCTGTGTCAATAGGTTGAGCATCACAATTGCCAAAGCTCAGTGGAATGTTTCACACCTTTACTGCTATGTGAATTAAGTATTGCCAATATGTCTGCCAAGAAATCCATCTGCTTTCAATTGCACAAATGCAGTTGACAAAGTTGTGCATATTAGCAAACAACCATTTACATGTGAGATCTGAAATGGGCGTACATTCTGAATATTTTATCTTGCCTTTGCAGACATGTCTGGTGAAGGAGAGAATGGTGTTAAATTTAAAGCAAAAAGAAGGAATATTGAGGAGACCAGGATATTTTTGTGGCAATCCTCATGAATCACTACAGTCATAGGTTGCTGCATGTGGATTATACCAGCTCTTGGTATAAGGCTGAGGTTTGGAATAGCTTAGCCAGGGCTGCCTCCAGTGCAACCGGCATTCCATGCACTAGGGAACAATGTTGTCACCACTACAGTGACCTTAAGAATCATAAGCAGGACCCTGTAAATTGATGGGAGACTGAATGTAGGACTGCAATCACCCATCGGTTGTGTAAGTATACGAACCAATAGCCTATATATGATATGGCATTAATGATCTAGTCAGCCAACACTGTTACTCATTGCACTTTCATATATAATTCTTTTCTTTTCCTTTTGTTCAGTATGGCTGAGGAAATAGCTGAAAACTGTGAAGCACACCAGGAGAGATTAACTTGCCTCAGAGAGTCATGGAGTAAGTATGACTCAGGTTCAAATTCAAACCAAAAATTTCATTTAATTCCCTCACCCACTAGCATCTTGATCAGGCATACCTCAACCTTGATCTGAAACATGCATGCCTTCTCCAGTAACTCTTGCTACTTGCATTAGGCAATGAACACACCAGCTGTGGGTAGATTCAATACGCAGAGGCAGCAATTTCTAAAATATTGACAGCAATAATATGTCATGATCAATTCATTTATGGTAATTGCAATTATTACATTTGAATACATATATCCTATCTGTCATAAGGAAATAAAGGCTGCTGTTTCTTATATCATAGCAATGAGATTTGTTTATTTTATGATACATTAATACCATTACATCATGTATGGATGTGGCAAAGGTGTACAATAATAAATTATCATAATTGTTTATGTATTGCCAAACAAAGTTTATTGAAAAAATGGAGTAATGTCATATGCCATGTATCTCATTAACCCCGTTTTTGTCTCCCCACCCTATCGCTCTTTTTTTGGGGGGGGGTTATAATTTATTAGCATTCTGCAGTCTGCATACCTTGCTGCTGAAAAATAAATGACCAACAGCACCGAGATAGACCAACTACTCTGGTTTGGCTTTCCATATCTTCATAGATGGCAGCACAGAGTCCCAGCGCTTCAAGTTCACATCCTGTCAGCATTGCCTTCACAACCCCTGCCCTACCTGCTCAAGCTCTGCCCTCGCTGCTGGTGCAATGCTACCCGCCTGGAGTAGTATCAGTGGAGGTGACTTATAGAACTGATGGAGGATATCATGGAGTGGAGCCTCAGTGCAAGGATGATCAGGGTTGAAAAGGTCCTGCGTCATATTGCAAAGATGATGCCATGTCTGACCTTGACCTAGGGACTACTCTAGGAGACAGTAATGATAGTTCTGAGGGTATGGGCTAGATTATTACTGTTCTCAAGCTGGACATGGGTGCACCTCTGATGTTCCCTAACCTTTTGTCACCATCTATATCCATGACTGTCTTTTATGTCCTATATGTCAGTACATGCTTTCTAACCTACCCTACCTACCTGACCCTCTCATTCTTAAACACCTTTCCTACCATTCCCCTTTCTCTAAATAAAATAATAAAAAATGGGTGCCTGTCCACCAAAAAAACTGCACCCCATACATAACTCTCTACTTCACCTATGTGTCATCTTGACATACTTGAGTAGGTCCAATTGGCCATATATTACTGTTCTGTTGTCACCGATCACTGGTGTGGTAACTCTCCAAAATCATGACATCGTATGCCCAATCATGCATTTATGTTCCAAAGAAGTGGACATCAGTGGTGCTCTCCCATGACCCTCCTGCAAATTCCTGTATTATTTGCCGTGTGTTCTATCCTGTGTTTACCGACCCCACTTTCATCACTGTCCTATCCACCCCTGCTTCACATATTTAATCTGGTCGAAAAATAGATTCAGACACCACACACATGACCAGAAATAGCTCATGGAAGAACCTTCACTTCATTCCATAGGCATTTTCATAAAGTTAGACATAGCACAGCAATGCTGAGTGACTGTGAACTCTAATCTCCTATTGCAAAAGCTGATTATTTTAGTTTAATCCACTGTGGGCAGGTTACTTTTATGCAAATGTGCTTAAATCCAGTGTAAGAATAGAGTATAAAGGTAAACTAAAGGCAGTACTGTGATACAGTTAATGTAATAGTTCTTTATAAAGTAGGATTTCCTATGTGGCACAATAAGATAATTACTCTGTTCATGGACTGATATTTTTGCATAATGTCATGGGTTTGATTACAGCTGTAAGTTAATCTATAAATTCATGACATTTCATACTCCTATCATGTATTTAACTATAAATGTCTGTAGTTCTTCCTATACACAAAATTTCATTAACATACCATTTGAATAGCACAGGAAGACATCAGTTGTAAAAACATTACGTCCAAAACAGGGAGACTTAGTAAGGCACCCTTAGCCTGCTTATGTCTTCATGTTTGCCGCACTGTCCTGCCCCTTATTCCTCCTTATGGCAAGCACTGTATTGTAAGAATAGAACACTACAGAGATGTTCCTACGTCTCACAAAACATAGTGTTGCTATTCCTATCTGCATCTGTCTGTCTGTCTGTTCACCACTTCTGCTTCAGTAAGTTATTACTGTGCTTCAGTTGTGTTATTTAAATGTGGCAAAGTAGTAATTCCTTTGTGGCATGATAACACTTCTTTTAAGGCTTCTAATCCAAGCATTAGCTAAGTGTAAACTGAACAGGCAAAACAGACTACTGAAAAACAAAATAGAGAAAAAACCACACAGTAGCACAGAACAAAATGATAAAGCGCTTTTCGTTTATTCCAATAAACAAACTTCTTCAGATCAAGAAAAACAAAAAGTCACAGCTTAAATACTCTCTGGGCTAATACTTACAAAGTCAATTAACTACTTAAAGTGAAAGCTGACTTACAAGACATGCCCTGTTTGCAAACACAACTAGACTAAAAACTGCTTTTAAAGTAAAAGCTAAAAATCCAAATAGTCAGACTAAAAGTACAACTAGCGTTGTCTATAAAAAATGTGTAAATCTAGCCTACTACTAAGCTAGTGAGGCAAAGAAATAATAATTACGAGTGCATAAAAACTCCGCTGGTGTTTGTAAAACTGAGTTAATACAAATACCTATGTTAGTGCACTAAACTGTGTATGTTGAAGCACATCGTGTGCTGAACATAATTGGTAATAAGTAAAGTATCAAGATAAAGCTACAAATTCTCAGCAAAAAATACTCAGCAAAAAATACTCAGCAAAAAATACACATAAGGTCACTGAACCAAGGTGCTCAAGAGCATTAGAATAACTGTGTCGTGCTAGTGTGGAAGGTAACCTACCTATTAAGGCTCCTAAGTTTAAGAACACTACTTAAAGAACAGTTCTCATTCAGACCTGGTGAACTGTATGTGTTGAGTCTAATTTGCCAAAACAGCTCTCGCTCTTCTAACTTAAGTGGGAGAGGAGCACCCCTGAAGTCCTGTGTGATCTGGTGAATAATCAAAAATTTAAACATATGGTTGGAATAAACTGAAATGTGTTTTGCTAGTGCATTATCAAGTTTCTGCTTCCTGATCGCATAAGTATGTTCATAAATGCAGTCACGTAGGCGTTGTTCTGTTTTGCCCACGTAGAAAGCTGTACAAGTTTGGCACATAGCTAAGTAGATCACCATTCTTGAGTTACAGTTAGCTCTTAGGTTCAACTTGTATTCGTAATTGTGAACTTTAAATCTATTGGATTCCAAGATGTATTGACAAAAATTACACGCCTGGCATTTAAACATGCCAGCTGTCATTGTTTTTTTAATATTATGTCATTCAAGGAGGGCTTTGAGGTTTTTTGCCTTTCTATAAACAACCAATGTGTGATTACCAAGTTTTTGGTGTACTGTGTTGTCCTTTTTGAGTAAGTCCCAATTTTTACATAGTGCCTGAACACAGTCACTACTATTGAGACTGTATGTTGTTATGAATGTGACACCAAAACATTCAGAAGGATGCCTACTTGTGTGGACATTTACTAAGTCTGTGTTCGAGGGTTCAGTGTCATTCATAAGAACCAATTCTCTATTCAAGATTGGTTTATAAAAATGACACTGATGCTTAGACGACACTTCTTCTATAATAGTGTCTAACATTTCATGTGGGTAACCCCAGTGTAAAAACATATTCATTAGGTGTCCACATTCATTGGCAAAATCACTATCCAATGTGATAATGCGGGCTGCCCTCACTAGCTGACCTTTGACGATCGCCCACTTCTGATGAACAGGATGACAACTTGTGTAGTGCAGGAATGCGTTGGAGTACGTTACTTTCCTATATATATTAGCTGTATATATATGTGTATTAGCTAAGTGTGACTGACTGTTCTTGGTTCACTATTTTATGTCTATCTGTTGGTTACATATTGTCATGAGCCATCATTATCCTTCTTCTGTCATAAGTTACTTTGTTCCTGCCTCTATCTCATTCTGCAGATCTATTCTTTCTCTTCTGTGTCATTATTCTTCCATAGGTGCGTCTGCATAAGGTCTGCCACCAAGCAACAAATGCAAATAAGACTAAATGCAAGTACACACCTTATGGCAATATCTTGGGACTTTATTGCCTTCGGCCTCATTAGTCTGTTGTGCTTTGAGCTGCTGTGCTTAGGTATGTATAGTCAATTAAATGCACTTTTCAACAAGCTGAATAGTTGGTTGTACAGATTACAATGGCCATTAGGGTAATGCTGATGAATACATACATTCATATTTGCTAAAATCTGCTGTCAAATGTGAACTATCAGAGCTATGACTTCCTACATGGTGTATTTAGATATTACTCAGGTATAAATGTTTTTACATTGCTATAAAGGTTCAAATCCAGCTGGATGAAAAAAATGTATCAGAATGTTTTGTCTGACTCCTGTGGCTGTAAATGTTGGCTACAACTTTCCTTAACACATACTGATGCAATATCAATGTGGCTACCCCTTATTATGAAACCTGTCTTGTACTGATCTTTGCACAAAAGTTGGCATAATGCAACTTAGTATACTGCTAATTCCCATTTTACAACAAGACAAAATCCACAGTCCCTCAAAGCTTCAGTAAGCCAAGTGTTACACACACAGCCTAAAAAAACAAACACTGTAAGAAACTTTCCACCAGGTGTTCTCAGTGGAATAACTATATTTATTTATTTATTTATTTATTTATTATTTTATTTTACATTTGTTGACCGGGATTGTCTGACTGAGCAAAAGTTTCAGTGGAAGCCTGGGGACAAAAGCTCCAAAACATAGTTACAAACACAGTTAACATTATAATCATTCATAATAAAATTTGTAGAACAGTTAGCATATATATGCAGTTAAAATTATCTATAAAAATGTTATGAAGAATACTGCAGCAGAAGGAAAGGAGATAGTGTTAGGTAAAAAATGATGAAGTAGACTAGTGTAAGTTCTAAATGTTTTGGTATAGAGGAGAAGAAATGATGGTAAGACAGAGGAAGTTAAGTTTGTTAATTAGTGAAGGTATATTCAAGGAGGCTGAGAACAGGTACAAATCCAGTGAATTTTTAAGTACTCCTTAGTGGCTAATTTGAATACTTTAGGATATGAAAGTGTTCTAACTTCTTGTGGGAGTTTGTTCCAAGCAATAGAGGGATGGTAGTTGTATGTAATGGCTCCTATTTTGGACTTGGGCTTGTACATTTGTAAAAGGTCTTGGGTGGCGTCCCTGAGTAGTCTGGATGGGACATAGTGAGAGATTATGATGCCTAGTTCTAGACAGTAGGATGGTGAATAAATAATGGAGTGTAAAATTTGGAGCTGAGAGAGGAGGAGGAGGTGTGGTAGTTCGAGCCAGTTTAGATGTTTGAGAGAGATACAGTGTTGAGATTTGTAGGTTTGTTGTGCAGCAAATCTGGCTATTTTGTGATAGGTTGATTGGAGTTTGCTAAGTTAAGAACAAATGTGACAACCAAGTTGACAGCTACAATCCTTTATTCTATGAAGCGCTTTTCGTTCAGGTATAATTCATGAACTTCTTCAGATAAAACCACAATAAGTTAATCACATTTAAATGACAAATCAAGCTAGTCAGCTGATGTTCAGACCTTACTGATTTAAAGGTACATACTTGTTACTTGATTAACAAATAAGCATTCCTATATACCCAAAAATTTAAAATATATAAAATTGTATAAGTATATAGTTTGTAAAATGTGTATTAAATAAAATAAAAATCTTATATTATTAAAAATTTTTATATATATAATTGACTTTTAGACTGACTATTATCTTTCAGCAGCAATTCATTATACTCCGCAGCAAACTTTTTTATTCTTATACATAGATTAATACCATGTATTTTTCTTTACCTTGAACTTTTATCATAATACAAAGCATTTTCTATTCCACTCTGAGAGTTATAAAAATTACTTTCAATAAAAGAATATGTGTAATTCAATCCTATATATACTTTACTTTTGGTTCAATATATATATATATATATATATATATATATATATATATATATATATATATATGTATATTACTATCTACCTAAGCTTTTAATTTTTAGTATAGGCATTATTGAACACATGTCATTTAGGCCTGGATTATTATAAGCATACAGACGTATTTGCCATAACAATTCCATTCTTTCAAGTTCTAATTCCATAGCCCCCCCCCCTCACATTTACTACAACTTGTTCAGATATCCAAAATTTAAACTCATGCTTAGGTTATTCTTGAATGTGTTTAGCTAAAGCACTATCCTGACTGGATCTGTTGATACTATATAGATGGTCAACTTGGTTGTCATGTTTGTTCTTAGTTTGCTAAGTTAGGTAGAGTTAAGATTTGTGAGTATTTGGGAGCAGTATGTTAGGCATGGCAAAAGATAAGCATGTGTGATTGTAGTTCTAGTTTCAGGGGTTAGGAATGTTTTATTTCTGTAGAGAAGTCCTAGTTTTTGATGGGTTTTCCTGATACAGTTATTTATATGGAGGTCAAATTTTAGCTGATCATCAGTGGTTACACCAAGGAGTTTAGTACTAGAGTCAGCAACTATGAGAGTGTGATTTAGTGATTTTATTTGAAAAGTAGATTTGATATGAGTAACAGTTTTGGGGAGAAAGAGTAAGAGTTTGTTTTTTGGGGGGATTAAGGATGAGCTGATTGTTGGTGAGCCAGGTTTCAACAGAGTTGAAAGAAGACTGGGTAGCTGTTAGAAGTTCAGAAGGTGAGGTAGTAATGGTGCTAACTATGGAGTCGTCTGCATATTGGACTAATGAGGATTGTGGACAAGAGGAGTAGAATGAGTTGGTGAAGATATTGAAAAGTAGTGGTCCAATGATGGCTCCTTGGGGAACACCCATTTTCAGTGGAAGGGGAGATGATAGTGAGGAGTACCATCTTACTGACTGCTGTCAGTCAGCGAGATAGCTGGAGAACCATGCTATTGTAGTAGAGAAGTTGAGATCAGAGAGGTTTTCAGTAGCAGAGGATGTGAGACAGTGTCGAAGGCTTTTGAGAGGTCAAAGAATAAGCATGAGATAAGTTTATAATTATCTCTAGCTATAGCAATGATGTTGAGAAAGGAAAGTGGAGCTGTAGTGGTACTATATTTGGGTCAGAAACCATGCTGAGTGGTAGTGAGGAGTGTGCCCTGTATAAGATATTGCATTACTTGTGTATGTATACATTTTTCTTAGACTTTAGACAGAGGGGAGAGGATAGCTATTGGTCTGAAGTTTGAGAGTTCTGTGGAATTGCCACCTTTGTGAATAGGTATGGTATAGAACTATTTCCAGATAGCATGTATTTTAGCTTCAAAGATGGAACGGTTGATTAAAATAGATACTGGCAAAGTAATAGAGGTAGCAGGAATCTGAAGAAAGTAAGATGGGATACTGTCAACAATATGAACTTAGTATCATCATTAACTGTTATAAAAAAGTAATAATAAATAAATAAATGAAGCTGTCTCCTCAAATAAATCTCTTAAACTTAGTAAATCAAGTAAAATATCTAATCCAGTCTATGTTGAATTTGCAGTTTCTTTATTATTAAGCACAGATGAGTGATCCTTAAGACTTAATGGATAATACATTTAAGAACAATTACTTGTTGAAGCTGAAGTGGGAGTGGTAAAGTTTCCATTGTAAATACAAATCAATCCAGTTGTAGTAAAAAATAAACCCCACTCCTTCCCTTAAAATAAAGTAATAAAAAGGATCCAAGCTAACTTAAAATACTATGCTATTCAACAGTCCTAAAAATCTCTGTCTCTCTGTTTATTGCATTCTTATACAACAAAAATCACAATAATAAAATTATAATTTCACCATATTAATTTACTCAAATCTTTTAACTAAAATCACTTTCAGTTCTTCTTCAGGTCTGTGTACACTAGAAATTCCAAGATTTACTGTCTGTCTAAATGTATTTGTTAATCAGAAGCAAGAAACAATTCAAACTACTAAAACATCTTAATGCATTTGTATTAACAATACCTAGATTCAATTCTAAGAGAAACAATCTTGTAAATTATTCATAAAAATATGGAAATGTGAAGATAAACTGACACAAAACTCTATGTTTAAGTCTTATTTAAGTCTTATTAAGTGTTATATGCTTTATGTAGTTAGACAATACAAGTTTTGTATGTAAACAATGTATGTGACAGTCTGTGCAGGGGAAACAGAAAAAAATGTATAACATATGTTCCTATTAGTCTAAAATATAAAACAATTGATATGCACAAAGTAAGGGTATAGAGTGTGTATCAATATATAAAAGTGTATATTGTATGTGCAGCAAGAGTTTTAAATTCACTATATGTTTGATGTCACAGAACCTTTGTGCATGTGCAAATGCCTGGGCAATATTTTATAGTCTCTGAAAGCAGAATGAAAACAAAAAAAAATTCCCATTTGAATTGTAGCTACTTTTACAAAGCAGAGCCACTGAAAATTGTATCTATATGTCCAATCTACCACAAAAAATGGTAAGGATATTGTAAATGTGTATTTATATATGTGAGTAACTGTGAGGCCTCATCAAGAGAGAAGCAAGCAAAGAAATATATACATTATCTCTCTCTCTCTCTCACTCTCTCTATATATATATATATATATATATATATATATATATATATATATATATATATATATATATATATATAGTGTCAGCAATCCATAACTAAGTTGTAACAGTAGCTGTCTAATGAATACATATGTTATTAGTTATTAGTGTCCCTCAGTGTTGTCTATATTAGACTGAGAAATAAATTAAAAGTAAATCTAAATATTCCTAATGTAAATTAATACCTTTAAAATTCTAAAGTGACATTGGCAAATGAAAACTGGATAAAAAAATTCAAAAAATACAAAATATAAAATAATAAAAAATATAAAAATATAATAAAATAAAAAATAAATACAATAAGCAGTGTGTAAACTTCCCCTGGATTCAGGAATCCTCCGTGTAAGACTAAATAAATAAGTCTTACTCGGAAACTGCAGTTGATTGGTATGATGTCAGCGTGCCATGCATATTCATGAGGGCATGCTGACTCCACTCCAAGTCTAACACGGACCATGCAGGAAGGCAGGGGGCGTGTCTGACTGCCGAGCAGTCCAAAGGTCCACGCCCTTGCAAGTATCTGAATTGTGAAATGTCAACACACATGAGCGAGTCCGCTCAAATGTCTACATACCCAACACAACACTCCCTCACATTGTAAACCTCCAGTAGAGTTAAAAATGTAAAACTTTTAATTTCTTTGTTATAATTCCCGATATAGCTGCCCGTATTTGCCCGTGTTTGTGCGGGTGTGCCCATTGCTTAGCTGCAGTTAGCAATTTCGACATTGAAGAGCATAATAAGAAATGTTTATGCAAACTAATCCAAATAGCAATAGCGTAGTGGTAGAGCCTTCGCACAAAGAGATGGCATTCACGGTTCAAGTCCCACCACTCCCCTTTCTATTTTATGTTTTAAATTAGTATATGAAATAATTCCTGACATATATGAATAAAATTTTACAAAAAAGAATTGAAATGGCCTATGTATCAGGGAACAAAATGTATATTTAGAAATGTAAGAAGGATCTTGACATATAAATGCCTGTAGCTAAGCAGCGCTTTACCCAGTGCAATATAGTTGCCCGTAGTTAAGCAGCACTTTACCCAGTGCAATATAGTTGCCCATAGTTAAGCAGCGCTTTACCCAGTGCAATATAGTTGCCCGTAGCTAAGCAGCGCTTTACCCAGTGCAATAGGTTTGCACGGAGTTGCGCACCCCGCTAACCAGCGCACCATAGGGCAACGTGGAGCAACGTAGAGCAAAGTTGCCTAAACACAGCCACACCCCTAGCCTGTCTGGACAGTAGTAAAATAAAAAGCAATAACAAGGTTCGAACCCAGGACACTGTGCACCATAATCAAAGTACTGAACCACTAAGCCATGACAGCTTAGGATAAACATTCACTGTTAACATACATATACTTATAAATGGTAGATTAACCATTGCTAAGCAGGTCTGCAGTCAGCCGAGAATTTTCAAAAATGGCCAATCACAAAAAAGTGTGAGAAATGCGGCATATTTAAGCTCCATAGGTAGGAATACTCGCCATAACTGATTGTAGCTCACATCTGCAGTTAGAATGTCTGGTGCTGGAGAGGGTACTCACTTTAGAACACAATGCTGGGGCATCAAGGAATCAAAATACATGGTTTGGCTCCTTGTCCACCGTCATGAGTCTAAACTCCTGCAGGGCCAGTTCGAAGGGACGGAGAACAAAGCAGAGGCATGGAACCGGTTAGCTCATGATCTCACCAGTGCCACAGGCATCCCTCGGACTGGTGAGCAAGTCCGTCACCACCATGCAGACCTGAAGAGACGGAAGCAGGACCTACTGAACCAATGGATACAGGAGACCCGTCACATGCAAGATGCCCCACTACTGAGTAGGTAGCCAAGGAATGCAGTATGTAAGACATGCTAATATAGTCTATATAATGGATAGGTATGTCTCAATATCCCTTCATTTACATCACAGCTGCAGGTGTCTGTGCTGCGAATCAGCAAGCCTATGCAGATAGCCTGCTAAGGCTGCTCCACCAGGCAGGTTAGTAATTATTCTGCATGTATTGTTATATAAAATAGGAGAGAGAGCCTGAAAAAAGTGTTGTAGCCCAATAATACAGCCATAAAATGCCCTGAATAATTTTTCTGCATGTACTGTTATATAAAATAAGTCAGAGAGCCAGAAAAAGAGTGTAGTAACCCATTAATAAAGGTAAAATAAGTCTGGAATAGTATCTCTGCATGTACTGTTGTATAAAATAAGTGAGCAAGCCTGAAAAAGAGTGTTGTAACCCATTAATAAAGGTATAATATGTCTTGAATAAGTCTTCCATATGCACTGTAATATCAAATAAAGGAGAGAACCTGTAGAAAAGTGTGTAATGTAATTAATAAAGGTCTAATACTTGGAGTGTGTCTGTGTCACTTACTTTGAAAAGTTGTTGTACCCTTGCATTATATAAGTAGTACTGTTGTATTAGGTTCTGTCAACCCACAGTTGGGCAGTCTCATATAAAGTGGATGAAGGAAGTGCCTGTAGCTGTGAAGCATATATACAGTCCTCAACAGTCGGTTAATGGCTGGCATGCATAGGTAAATCTGGCACACAATTAGCTTGTCAATGTGTTCCCCAGAAATGTGAGTGTGCTACATGAAATGTAGGGTTCTGTAGAAATATAATTGAAAATGTCATGTGAACACATCCAGATATGTAGATACATAAATATAAATAAAAAAATATAACTATGTAGCAGTAACATCTGCATCTTGGACAGTTAGTATGTCAGATATAGGTCAGGTATATAATGAACTAGCCAAACCCATTACACAACCTAATGCATGTTGCCTAGTGTAATAATACATGTAGAGGATATACACCTGCAGTCAATAGGAATGTAGTGTAGACTAAAAGTACTTATAAGATGTTAATGGAGGTTTCTTTTTACACCCTACTGTATGTGCATAAACAATGCAATTCCACACCTCAGTGGGTATGTCTAATCTCAAAACATTTGTTGGGACATATGTCCTATTGTTCTATAAATATCTGAATTTACTTTGATGCATGTGCCCTGTTCAAACACCACAGTCTTGGTGGCCTGTTGCCACCATTCATCCCTGCATGCTGTTGTAATGTCCACTGTTGTTCAGTATATGCATGTGTTATGCTTGCTGTTCAACTGTTGGAACCCTGGTGTGTTGGGTTAATGGGAATATTATTGCATGCTGTTACAACTAATTTGGAATGCTGTTGTCTATGTTGTAATTAAACACACCTAATCACAGAATGTATGGGAAGGCCGGTCCCAGAGGACCCACCTGTCCCTCCTCAGCTGGCGATTGCACCTGGCACCAGCAGGTCCGGTGCCCAGCCCAGGCTACCCTCCTCTGTTGGTCCTGTGCCACCTTCAGGTGGAAGTGCTGCAGGGGATGGGGATCACCCCCCCTGCAAGCATGGGCAGAGAAGGGCCACCTGTCACCCACCGAAGAGTCCGGGTTGTGGTGCGTAGGGAGATGCAGCGTTTAGTCGCTGATCCCCTATGCCAGTTCGAGGCGAGATTGGTGCAACTCACGGGTGAGCCTGCCCCTCCTACACAGCCCCCAGCACAGCCACCCTCGGGCTGTGAAGGTGCAGTGGTGACTGCCCATGTGTGGGGATCTCAGTTCCACTGTTACCATCTGTGGGCTCATGGGCTTGCGATTTCCAAACATCTGTCCCCGTCAATTGTGTTCACCCACCCCATGTGTCATACTCCGCCCCTGTATGCATCTTGTTTGTCTTGTCTGTTTACCTCCCCAAACTGCCTCCCCAAATATACCTACTTCCTGTATCTCACATTCCACTCTCACCTGAAAAAAAAAAAGGGCAATCTGTTCCCACAAAAAAATTACGCCCCATACATAACTGCCCATTTTGCACACATATCTGCTGGACGTGTACACTGATAATTATAATTAGCAGTACCACATACTTTGTTGTCCTCACCCCTCTCTCAGAGGTGGAAGGTTCCAAATTTCACTCCAAATATGTAACATATGCACAGTTGTTGCTGGTAAAGAAATGGGCAGCTATGGACCTTCCCTACACCTGTCCTGCACATCCCGAGCTGGTTTCCCCAATGTCTTTCCCTCTTTGTGCCCCCTTTTTCACCACTTTCCTATCTCCCCATTTTTCTTTTCTTTTAAAGAAATTAGCGCGGGGGTTAGCAGGAGTAAGCACTTTCAAGCAGTAGTTAGCGGGTTTGAGTGAGTGTGCACATGTGTGCGCTTAGCTAAGCATCGCTAAGCGTCGCGCAAACTCGTGCAAACCCACTTACAACTGCTTAAAAGTGCCTTAATCACTCTGTATGTCAGGGCCCTTGTTCTGCTCAACAGCAAAATAAAACACCTCTGTCAGTCTCGAACCCCAGACCTTGGACACACTTGACTGCATGAAGTGCCACTAAGCCACAGCAGATATACAATAGCTTGGTGCTGAAATAAATATATCATGCAATACAATGAGTGAATGTAAAGGAAAAATAGGAAGGTCATAACACAAAGCTTGTTCTGTGGATCTTTATCAGCTATTGTTGTGGAATTGCATTACATGACTGTGATAAGAGAAGCAGCCAATCTAGCAGCAAATAATGTTATAGAGGCACTTTAGAACCCCCACACAGTATCATAGCAGGACAAACACTGGCATATCTGATTAGGGCAGAGGCCATACTTCCTAACTGTGACTACTTTTCAGGGATGTCCCTGATTGTGAAACATATTTTAGCTGTGTCCCTCTGAATCCCTCTGAAAAGTACTAACATTAGTCAGAGAGGTGATGTATTACACAATGAATAATGACAATAATAACAGTAGACACCTCTTGTACTTCATAAAAGGAGTACTAATCCATATGCACTGCTTCACTCAAGTCTACACTTACTGTCTCTATTATTTGGAAGGTGTACCTCACTTTTAACTACCTATCCCTGACTCCAAGCAAATATGTATATGAGTGTTTCATAGGCCTGGCAGAGGCACAAACACACAGGCATATCAGCTTATCTGCTGTTGCACACTCTGCAAATAGCTTTGGGAGGACTTCTACAAGCATACCCTTATGTAGGAGTACAACACAGAAATACCAAAGGATGTAGCCATGTACTGGTAGCAACTGACTGTAACAATACCATTGTACCAGTGCTGAAAACACCTGTGGGTTACAGAGACAAAGAATAACAGGCTAACATCTGGCTACCATCTGGATAGGTTCACAGTTGGGAACTATGCAGACAGACCACCTGCCTTGATAAACTAACAGGTACACACCAGTCCTTTAAGTCCACTAAGATAACACTCACACACTAAGACGTAATGCTCTCTGTATGTCTGCACCCCCCCCCCCAAATTTTAAATATACGTGTGTCTTTAGGGTCTACCAAGGATGTAGGTAGGCATACTCAGTAGTGGAATTGTCCAGTTTACCTGAGAATCCTGTGCTAATGTCAACAATAAAAATACACAAACCCTGCAGAAGTGAGTACATCAATATGCACAGTATAACAGTTCACAAACAGTTCATGTGCCAAAATAATACTTCTCAATAACTACTTTTTGTATGGCAGTTAATTACATAAGTAGAAAAGAAACTACATACTCACATATATCTTGTTTAAGCATTTGTAGGGGTGAGCTAAACTCTACACTGATAGCTCTGTACTGGAAGTGGCAACAGTCAGGTCTGAGTACAACATGTACATCACTGTCTACACCTCTAGCTTCAGATATAAGAAGTATACCAACCTTCTGACTAAACAACAGTGTCCACAGCAAACAAGCATGGGCCCCACTCTGGAAATCTGAAAGGGCTATGCCTACAAAACTTAGCAATTTATAGCATTGGGTTGCCATGACAGTGAGTACTGCAATTACCACACAGCAGGCTGTATGCATTTACCAAATGCTGGGCACCAATTGGTGCAGAGGGCATCACATGCACATGTGCAGATACCTATAAAAGCAGACTGTACTTGCTATCCCCACATGCAATCATTACATTGCATGTGTTAAAGCATCAGTGAACCTGGGGAGGAGTAAAAAATAATTATTACTTAATAACACAAAAGTTTAATTAAGTAAAAAGAGTTGACTGAAATACTAACCAATTATATCCATTAAGTAAAAAAAATTATTAATAAACAAACAAAATTAAGTAAAAGCAATCTTTACTTAAGTAATACCAAAAATAAAATTGTCAAAACATACAAAGACGGACCTGAAAGTGACAAACAGGTATGTAACAGATATGTGGTTACTGGCAAGTAGTAGATGTTTATGAAGAGTACTGTAAATACTTTGAAACATGCATATGTGGCAGCAGTAGGTATGTATGCACTGATGCCATGCATGACTACTGCCATGGACAAATTAGTGTGTAGCTGTGTGCAGTGGGACATAACTGTGGCATATGTAGCTCAGCATTAAATGTCAAACATCTGATCATGTCATCTATGTTCTGTACAGTACTGTGTATAATGGCTGTTTGGGGGAGTAGTGCAAACAGCTATATAAACCTGGATGTGGCAGAGTAACACATGCATGATAGTCATATAATGTGTAGCTTAGCATTGGCAACTGCTGTACCAGGCTAGTATATTAATGTAGCATTAGCAGCTATAAATACTCCCTGTAATATTACTTTATGCACACATGTGACAACTGTTCATGTTGCAGCAAGGCCCAACAGGTCATCCGTGAGGCCTATGGACTTACAACAGTGTGGACCTTGTGTGTGTATGGCACACACATATGGAGAGATATTTATGTGTCAGATATCTTAGCATCTTAACATGTGCATAGAGCAAGGGACATACTGCAACTGTTTGTGAAGGGTGGACATATATATGTTGGTGAAGGTTGTTATGTGCATATTTTCATGTAGGTTGTAGTGTGTGGCAAACAATACAGCATATAGTGCTGGTATATGACATGTGGTGTTTAACCGTTGTGGGTATGATTTGTTAAGTTTTCAGTCTTCCAGACATGGAGTCCTGCTAAAGATACATGGGCTGAGAATACCTTCAATACATTCTGCACAAGACTGTGCAACATTATTACATAACTGTATCCCTCTCAACCTTTGCATAATTGATATTCCCACCATGAAAGGTGGACTGTATATGTGCCTACATGTAAATCTATATGTACACCAATGGATGTTTATATGTACGCTCAAGCTCAATGTTGTAAATGTATTGACATACTTTTTGTTAAAAACCCTGTATCCATGAACTACCAGATAGGTGGTAGTCTACTCAACACCAAAAGTGTGATAAGAGACCATGGGACACAGGTGGACAGTAGTGTCCCTTTTGATAATCACAGTGCCACACTAGTCATGTAAACTGTGTATGGTCCACATGTCATCAGAAAAGGTGTGTCATCCATGGAATAAGAGGTCAGTGTTCCACTCTACTCATCAGTCATAAAACCCATCATAGAGTATAGTGGCCCTTTTGGTATGTACCTCAGAAGAAATCTACAGCAAGTGTAGACGCCAGGCACAAACCTCACAAGGAGTATTACCAGACTCAAACAGCTACCCTATGCAGACTGTCTTACAAAACCACAGCTACACTGTGTCACATACAGCCTACCCAGAGCCAACCTCTGCCTAACATACAAAGCTATGCCCAACACACAGGTGTTGGACATGCTCCATGTAAACAGATCAAAATCCCTACAAGTTACAGACTGTACTGATCTAAACCTTGTAACGTCAAAAAGCAAAACATGCTGGAGTGGTACATTCTCATCTCAGACACATACCATACTCTGGAACTAACTACCTATCAATAGCAAAGAAAGGTCCTCATTAGCAGTCATCATGAATAATCATGATGAATGGATGTGAGATAGGAAATACAACCTGGGAATCACCTCTGTGGCTCTGCATGACAGGGACACATGAACTTAAATTACATGGGTGTTGAAAGGCAGGGTACCATATGGCTAGGCTTCTATAGGCCCTACGGCTAATAGCCTATGAGCTACCTAGGACCCGATACACACACGCATGTACATGTTGCATTAATTGCTATGTGAGGTTGACTGAGTGTGATGGTGAATATGTAGGTGAATGTGTCAACGTTGTATATATATGTGACAGCCTAGTGGGAAACTGTTTATATCATGGTATGTAGTGTTCTAGCTCTGATCCCCACAAAAGATATGTATGCTATTGCTAGGCAGGAAAAGCAGTATGGCATACGGTGTGACATAGTCCCATGGTGTTGACTGGAGTGTGCCATTGTAGGCTAAAGCAGTACATGTATTTACATGTATGCTTATTGATTGTTAACACTAGTGAATACAAATCTTGTATGAACTGTAGTACTACCTGAAGCTGTAGGCCTAAACAGCACAGTATGGTGTATATCCACATTGCTTGGAAACACTGTTTTGTTTGTTACCTGTAGTCCTCACACATTGCATACCTCAGGCATAAAGTTTTGTAAGTGACACACAGTACTGTATGGTACACAGGTAAAGCTCATCTGGGTTGCCATACCTTTGTGTCTTGTAGGTATGTCTGATGTGTGTGTGTGGGTATGCCTGTAACATGGCCTCGGTCGTATGTGTGTTACAGGATATAAGTGCATATCTAGCAACATGTATAGTGTAGTACAGCAGTATGCCACCTATATTGATGAATGTGCACATATGTTGCTTAGGGGTTTGCTATCAACAAGTAGTGTGGTGTACTGGTAGTACTGTAACTGTACTTTACAATCATTTCAATGGATGACATATTTCTGTATGCATTAGCTTCATATATACCTCCTGTGGCTAGGTGGTGCATTGTGTCACATACAGTGTGCCATGTGCTGTTGTATAGTCTTACATACTGGTTTCACTTTGTTGCTGTGCAGAACATGGTTTAATATATAGAACTTGCCAGGCACTGTCAGGCAGTTGTGGGCTGAGCACTGATGTGTGGTATTAAAAGTGTGTATCTACTGACAGCCAATAGGTTGCTATATATGGCATTTCATTGATATCTGTACTTTAGAATAAGTGTGCCACATGACTTGCTCACAATAATTGTTTTATTGTCTTCCAGGGACATGTCTCACCATTGCAACCCTGCATATTCCCCTGAAGAGGAGGAAATCATTATATCCACCCTAGTACAACATCACACCCTGCCGTTCTCCAGAACCAGCCAGGACCAGCATGCGCGCACTGCACTGTGGCAAGATGTTGTCCATCGGGTTAATGCTGTAGGCATGCATAACCGGACTTATGAGCAGGTACGCCATCACTGCAGTGATTTAATTAGACATGTCCGGCAGCATGCCTCTGATGTCCACAGACAACAGCTTGCCACAGGTGGTGGTGCAGCATTACATCCGCCCCTCACCAGAGTGGAAGAGCTGCTCCTCAGCATGGTGGCTCCTGGACAACCACTACAACAGACATGTGTCATCATGGAGGCCGGAGTCACCCAGCAAGTTGACTTAGAGCGTGCAGGTAACATGGCATATCTGTAGACTACTGTTAGCTCGATTGTTAGAACATGCATATGTCAGATGTGTACTGTGTATTTGGAAGATGTGGAGCCTGGTGTTGTGCAATACTGATAATTTGGAACATAATCTGTATGCCTGTGACTGTCAACCATTGTACTACTGCAAAATTGCAAACTCACAGCAGCAATGCCATAGTTGTTGACACTGACAAACTGTCTCATATCCTTGTAGGTCTCTCTGGTATGACAGCAAGACAGCAGACCCATGGTGGTGAGTGTTCTACATTTAATATGGCAAATAACATGTACATGTCATAGGTGAGTTGTAGGCCATATACACATGTAAAACACCTACACATAATGCATGCTCTGCATGTTTTCTGTGGGACTATGCACATCCCAGTAACATGAGTAGCTGCCTCAAACACATGCTATACACAGAACATCCCAAACAATTGTGGTACACTGTAGTGGACATTGTATAGGCAGAGTCAATACACATGCACACAACATACACCACCTTGTCATACGCAGTACATGTTAATATGATACACATGGCATATTTAGACACCTGCTGTAAGGTCAGACTCCAGTATCCCAAATGTCATCCACACAGCACACATACTATACCTGAGGGGTAGAGGCCTATCATGGGGTGGTGCAAAACTCTTGAACAAACAACACATTCATGTTAGGCAATGCTCCCTATTGAACACCTTACATACCCATGTAACAACTGCCTGTGAAATGGTTAATGTAGCCACAGTGCTGCAGTTCAGGTACAGCAAGATAGTTGCCAGTGTGGCACACATTAGTGGCCTTGAGTGACCACATGATGATGTCTGATGATGGCTCATGGTACTACACTACATCCAGTTACAGTAACTACAGTACTACACATAGCATTCATTGCTATACACCTGACAGTTGTGTGCATCCAGCCATGGTATGTATACCTGTGAGTGATGGTGCACAGGACATTGAAAAGCATTTAATACTTGCACAGCAATGTTGTGTCCATATACACATTGTGTTCCAGGGTGAGGCCAATCATTGAACAACACACATGCATCAAAGACACGTATACTGTTATAAACAAGGACTCTCTACACTCGCACTGCATGCTGTTGAGCAACACACATCTTGCATGCTGACACGTGTGATAGGACTCTTTGGCTTGTGATACTGTACTCCACCATCAACCACTAATGGGTATGTTCTGGATTGCTGTTGGTGTGTGTGTGTGTGTGTGTGTGTGTGTGTGTGTGTGTCTACTTTAGTGAGTAGTGTATTTGTGTTCATGTGTTCATGTGTTCATGTGTTCATGTGTGCATGTGTTCATGTGTGCATGTGTGCATGTGTGCATGTGTTCATGTGTGCATGTGTTCATGTGTGCATGTATTCATGTGTTCATGTGCACGTGTGCATGTGTTCATGTGTCCATGTGTGCATGGGTGCATGTGTGCATGTGTTCATGTGTGCATGTGTGCATGTGTTCATGTGTGCATGTGTGCATGAGTTCATGTGTGCATGTGTGCATTTGTGCTAACATCATGTACAGATTGTAAAGTGTGTTTCCTGTCTTCCGCTCACAGGTGCTGAGGTTGTGTTGGTTGAGTGCAGCAGGGAACCTGAAGACACTGCCACAAATAGTGGAAATGATGATACATGTGTTGTGGCACAGGCAGGTTTGACGGGGTCTGTCGTTGGTCCGCCAATTCATAGTACACAGCTTTCCACACCATCTATGTGCACATTCATACTGCCAATACATCCCTCATCACCAATGGCCTTAGCTGAGGGACAGCATACAGTAGGCATTGACCAGGATAGTGTTGTATCTATGGCACATGCATCCCCTCACAGCAGCCATACCCAGATTCCTGGAATGGTACCACATAGGTGGATGTCCAGGAGTTCTCATGGTCGTAATGCCCCTGGCAGACGTGCCCCCACAGGTCTTACAACCTCAGGTATGTTCCGGGCTGTAATGCAGGCACAGGCACATATGGAACGGTACACCAGACAGGGACTGAGGGCGCAGAGGGCCCATAACATCTCTATCAATGACAGTATCTGTGACCTTGCCGGTGCCATCCGTCACTGCACCGAGGTCATTGATAGACGTTGGGGGGAGACATTAGATGTCCACCACAATGTCATGTCCATGTGCCAGGAAAGTGCAGAATGGTCGAGACATCGACGTGGACATATGCCAGCAACATCATCAGCTGGCAGTCATCGCAGGTGACACACAAGTCACAGCCGCTCCCGTAGTGGCAGTACCAGCCCTAGCAAGGTTGGGGCTGGGCTGTCAATAGACCATCATAGAAGACCACATGCATGTGGCTCTGGCCAGTCCCAGCAGGAACATGTGTCCAGTTGACATCCCTCTGCCTCTGATTATAGTACCCAGTCTGGCTTAGTACCTGATACTGTCCATTGCACCCTGCCAGGCACAGGTACTGTGTCCGTGGCCAGAGACGGTGATTTGTACAGCCTGGCAGGTATAGTCTGTGGCTGTCCCACAACCTTTCGTATATGGCAGCCACATGGTGGAACTGTGTGCATGCAGACACACACACATAAACTAAACACCTAGGGCTAACACATACACACACACATTACATCAACATTGACCCATGCTGTACTGTTGTCCCTCACACACACACACACACACACACACACACACACACACACACACACACACACATACATGTTGATTGGATGGGTCAATGTCAGGCTCTGGCAAACCAACAATACACCCTGTGCATATAATGAAACTGTGCCACCTCCTGTCATCTGTAACATTGATGCAGGAACAGGCTAACATGGTGCTGATGCACAGGGTGACTTTATAGTAGTGTAGCAATGTTAGCATGTTGTCAACAGTACAGTGTAATGATATCCTTGTAGGTATATCTGAGCAGGCATGATGCATTAAAGCTATGATTATCAATGTAGTATTGTTTACAACAGTGTTATTTCCATAAATGTATTGTCCGCCCATGTGCCAGTTGGCTGATGTGTGTAGTTTTGGCAGCATGTGTTGGTGAGTGGACAGTACGTGTGTGATGTGTGCAGTACAGATTTGCAGTTGTACATTTGTGAACATGGTGGAGGTGCACTGTCTGCATGTACGTGCATAGTGGACACATGGGAAGGGTGACATGCCCTGTATTACACAGTGTCAACACTTCATAGTTTCTGTTGGTGGCCAGTATGCATTTTAATACACATATGTTCTAACTTGGGTACACATGTGTGTATGACATGGTTTGACATTATGCTGTGGGTGATGCTGTTACTATCTGTCATTGGTTTGCATTCTGGTAGTATACACAACCTCAACAGCCTGACTGTGACCAATCGTTAGATGATGTCTTGACAACTGACACACAGATGTAGGAAACTCAGTAGCATTTGGATCCTTCCGGTACTATACTATACCAGTTGTTGTGTCTTTCGGCTTTTTCCAGTTAGGGGTCTTTACAGCGGAACTCCGGTCCGCTAATGATTGGTAGTTGATATTTACATGCCGAGTTACCAGCCCTGATGCACAACCTTCAACGAAGGTATGCCCATTCACGCATGTCTCCACGCAGAAGACACTCTAGCTGAGAATCGAACCCGACAGCGTCTTACTGTAAAGCGACAATGCTACCGTAGCACCACCACCACAGGTCTGTACTATACTATACCAGTAACCAGTGGTATTGACCGCCACTCATTCCTGGGACCACTCCTCTTTGGCATATAGCCCTCTTAGGTACAAGCAAACACACTAGGGATATGTCCGTCCACATCTGGAAATGCATACAGTTGCCTACAATGCATTCTCTGGATGAGACACATCCTCCACAAGGGTATCATACAGACAGATACCTGTTGTCCAACCCATGCTGTAAAGCTATAAGCCAACTATAGCACAGTCATCCACATTTACTAAACATAGTATCCCGACAGTACCACATAGGTAGTAGCCCCCAACATGTACAACAGGTACCGATGTGTACATACAGCCAAGTGTTATGTCATCTGTCCTTTGGTATTTACATTTCCATAGGTATTCTGAAGTCCCTCGGCATATCACATAAGCAATAAGGGACCTGTATGCATATCCACAAAGTTGTTGTACACCTATAATGAATGTCCATTATTGACAGACTTTGTTGTGTTTGAACATGTCTGAAATATACCCCGGGCATGAACCCTCACTCACACTATTCTATAGAAACTGTCATGGGTGTGTTTGACACAGATGACCTAGGCCACAGATCACTACAGTGGCTGGTCTTGTCACAAACATACATATGTGATTGATGGTCTGAGAAGCAGCAGCACAATCTGTCAAAGGTAACAGATGTATTCATGTAGAAAGCAGGCTTCACACCTATGAACTAATTGAGGTCAGATGTACATATATGTATTTGCCACACAGATACCTGAAGTGTGGAATGCACATACTGTTGATATACTGATATGTCATACAGTAGTAAAAGCTAAACCCACAACACATTGATCAACAGTATCACACACACTTAGCAACTGCAGGATTCAAACTCCTACCTAACTATCTTATGATACTAGAGAGATAAGCATTAACACGATGCACTATATGCTTTACTGGGAGTTTTCATTTTCACTGCTATATTTGTAGGATGCTGACATCATCAGACTTGCCAAAGAGGAATATACCACTTTTAAGGTGTTTTCCTAGTCTCAAACATGGGCACTCCTCTCAATGGAAATTACACAGAAACATACACACACCCCCCACACACACACTCAGCAATTGCAGGATTCAAACCCCTACTTAACTATGTTATGATACTTGAGAGATACACATTAACACGCCACGTTATATTCTTTACTGGGAGTTTTCATTTCCAATGCTATATTTGTAGGATGCTGACATCATCAGACTTGCCAAAGAGGAATATACCACTTTTAAGGTGTTTTCCTAGTCTCCAAAAAGGGCACTCCTCTCAAAGGAAATCACACAGAAACATACACCCCCCACACACACACTCAGCAATTGCAGGATTCAAACCCCTACCTTACTATGTTATGATACTAGAGAGATACGCATTAACACGATGCGCTACATGCGTCACTGGGAGCTTTCAATTCCAATGCTGTATTTGTAGGATGCTGATATCATCAGACTTGCCAGAGAGGAATATAACACTTTTAAGGTGTTTTCCTAGTCTCCAAAAAGGACAATACTCTCAAAGGAAATCACACACACACACAGTCAGCAATTGCAGGATTCAAACCCCTACCTAACTATGTTATGATACTGAAGAGATACGCATTAACACAACGCGCTATATGCTTTACTTGGAAGTTTTTATTTCCACTGCTATATTTGTAGGATGCTGACATCATCAGACTAGACATGGTAATGTGTGTGCACTTAGTTTTATGCAATCCCAGGACTGAGCAATGGGGGACAGCAGGTTTTACCAGCTTGAACAGGACTCCACAATTCTTACCTTGTGTGATCTATCTGTGGCCCAATTGCCAATCCATCTGATGACAATACATATTTATGCACAGGTTGTTGATTTTGTGGATACAACATGTGTCTGGGATGTTGGAAAAGGGCTATTCAAAGTGTATGTGGGACGTGTGTAACTCATTTCATTGATGTATGTCCTGGGTGGCTGCCTTGGAAACAGTCTAGCAGGTTTGCGAACCATGATCTGCCCATGACCAAACCAAAGTTGGTAGGGTTGTGTGTTTATAGGCTTCCAATAGCTCTGTTTCTGACTTCAATCATGATGGACTCCATGGCCTTGCAGATCAGACTTCTTAGGCTTATAAGACTATAGTTCACATGGTCAGTTGTGCACCAACACTTGTGTAGTGTGCCATATGTTGCTGTAACCCATTCAACAGTTTCATATCCTGTAGAGAGGGTGAGGCTCAACAGACTGTTCAGGTGCAGGGTCTGTTTGTTCTGCAGTTCACTTATGACACATATAGGGACACAATGTAATCCAGTTGATGCCATGTTTCCAGCTTTGGAAGGAGCTGTTTACCCATTCTACATGTGATATCTCCTGGTATGATGATAGGGCCTTTTGTCAGTGGGAGGTGGGTATGTATGTATGGGCCTGTCTGACAGGATGTTGGCATTGTCAGTCATTTACAGCTGGCCCTGACTCAGGACATATATGAGTGTACATTGCTATTTATGACATAGCTGAAGGAAGTGTCATGGTTCTGTATGGACTCCTTCGCAGATAATCTTTCCATAACCTGGATTGGATAGTGTTTGGAGTGCACATTGTTTATTGATGATACTGATTTCTGTTTTTTTTTATTTTCTTTGCTTTTCCACTTTCTATGAACAACCTAAGTATCTGTAGTACATATTTGATTATGACAGGATTCCAGTATATTATATATGTGTCTGTTGTCATATCACTGTGTGCACAAGTCAGGATTGGTGAATTGTGAGAGGTTCCTGGGTTAACACATGCAACTGCCAGATATGTGTGGCCCACTGCTGTACTCAGACATGGCCTAAGTGTGTGAGCATGCAAAGTTTGGCGTTTCAGGATGTTGTTGCCTGACATTTACCTCATTAATTCAAGTGTGTGAGCATGCCCAGTGTGACCTTTCAGTATGTTGCTACGTGAAGTCCACTACATTTCTTGACATGTGTGGCACCCGATATTAACATTTATATTATATGTGTGTTGTAAATCAAGTTGTATTTTTACTGCAGGGCTCACCTTTGTGCCATAACTCTACAGGGATTATGCTGTGCCTGCAGGGTTTCCATGAGACACTTTGCATAGACTTATCAACATTTCTTCATACAGGCTGACCAGTGCAATACTGTCATGGTTTTAGTGGTTCAGTACTGTGACTATAGTGCACAGTATCCTGGGTTCTAGGACTATCACTCCTTCATATTTTCATACTGGGCAGACCAGACTGCTTAAGGAACAGTAAAGCAAATATGACCATGTTTACCTGCTTTTGCTCAACTATGCCCAACTTTGACCAAACTTTCCCAACATTGCTCAGCATTAACCAACATTGCTGCATGTTGTCCAATATTGCTCAACATTGCCCAAAGTTGTGCTACTTAGTGTGTGCAATTTTGTTTACATATACTAAATAGTGGTAAAAGCTGTTTAGCACTGCTTTATATTGCTTAAAACATGGCAATCATGCCACAGGTGGTGCTGCAGGGCTGCCTATGTTAGATACACATAGTACACTCCCTATACATGATTGAAAACAGGTAGTGTCAAGTTAGGCATCCCTTTTACTATATGTGTGAGTCAGAGAGAGGTATCATTTCCAGGGTTCCTACTGAGCCAGTATATATGCTATTTATTGCCTCTTTGCCAAGGCCAAAGCATACTGGGCATGCCTCCTTCTGCCTACTGGGGCAGGCTCAGGTTGTTCCTCCTCTGAGTCACGCTCTGCCTGTGATGGCCTTGGCAATGGTGGGGAGCTGTTTGGCCCGGCCCTATGCTGCTCCTGCTGCAGCTGTTTTCATAGGATCATATTATGTAGCATAGCACATACCATGACTATTTGGGTACATGTAGTTGGTGAGTACTGCAAGGCTCCACCAGATGTGTCCAGGCACTGGAACCATGACTTGAGCAGCCCAAACACACGCTCGATTACATTTCGTGTTTGTGTGTGTGCCTCATTATGGCGTTCCTGTTCAGGTGTGTGTACATTTCTGATGGGTGTCATCAGCCACGGCTCCAGTGCATATCCAGCATCCCCCACTAGGTGACCATGAGGGATGTCCCCAATGGCAAATGTCTGGTACAGCTGTGTCAGATGCCAGATATGGGAATCATGGTAGCTTCCAGGGCAGTCAGCACACACATTCATTATTATGCCCTGGGCATCAAACATGACCTGACAGTTGATGGAGGGGAAACCCTTGCAGTTAAAGTAGGCCCTACCCTGCTCACCAGCTGGTGCTTTGATGTGTATGTGCGTGCAGTCTATTGCACCCACTACCTCAGGGTATTCCGCTATTTACTGGAAGAGATGCATATTGCTGGCCAATACCTCATGATAATTGGGGAAATATACATGATCACCGACATGTACTGACATGGCATTCAGGAACTGGTGAAGTACCCTGGATGCTGATGCCTATGAAATCCCCATCATATCACCAGTTGGTCTCTGGAAGGTACTTGTTGCTAGTATTCTTAGGCCAACACATACCTTGGTTTCTACTGGGATGGGTTCTCCTCTGTTGGTTCTGTGTGTGAGGCGTGGCCTGCACAGCTCAACAATTTGCTGCATGAGGTCTCTGTCCACTCTATAGCACTCCACTATCTCCAGCTCATGTAGCCCCTGGTAGGTTACCCTAGGCCTGTACACTCTTCTCCGTCTCCTCAGTGTGGGTTGCTCAGCAGCATTCACATTGTCACCACCCTCAGCATGTTGCATATGTCGCCTTATAACAGCAATGGCAGCCCCTAACATTTCTTTGTCTCAGTAAAGCTTTTTCAGTTTTCACTTCTCTTAGCTTACTGCAGTGTTGCAGTGTCTCTGAGAAAAACATAGTGGAAAGTTGTTTGCAGAGTTTTAAGTGCTGGGCTGGGCTGGGCTAGTGTACTGCCTGTGTAATTGGCTGATTCTGATTGTTTTCACCTGCTAGCTCTGCTAGTTCTCCTTGGTTAACTTTCTATTATTTGTTGTGCTTCCTTTTCCCTTTCTGTTTCCACAGGGGGCAATGACACGCAAACATGCACACATCAGCTCACACGCTTGCATACATGCTTACACGGCCTAATACTTGCTGAATCCTGCTTAAACATGTGCACACAGGCGCAAACACGCTTACACAGGTTTCAACAACCTTACACATGCTTCCTCCAGCTTAAACGTGCACACAGGCACACACGCGTGCACACAGTCTTACTTGGTTTTACAGAAGCGCACATGTGTGCAAACACGCTGCAGGCACTTCTACAAGAAACTTTAGTGTTATCCACGGCATACACCTTCCATTTCTTGCCTTTAGCTAGGATACCTGTTGACACGCCTCTTCCAGTGATGGGTAACTGACAGCAAACACATGCCACTCTGCTCCAATGAGCTTACATTCTTTCATACATACCCCCCCTCATGATGTCACCTATCTTCTACTCTGATACTCCCCTTATCCTACTCTTACACTCCACGGACTTTGCTCATATGCCATGTGAAATTGGGATTCACTATCCTTACCCTCATGTGCATAGGATTGCCTACTAATGCTTGGTTACATCTCCTAGACTGAGCTTCCCCCCTTAGCAACCTCTACTCAGTAGCCATGTTGTTTTCAGCCTTCCATTCACTTGCATGGCAGTTGAATATTTAGAGTAATATCCCTATTTGTGGCTTTAATTTTTTTCATGGCTTTTACAGCGCAGCACTTTTGCGCGACACTGCGCTACGCTTAAACTTCGGAGATCGAGGTAAAAAAAAATATTTTTTTTTTATTTTGCAATGGAAAGAATTGCCAATGGCCGTATATTTGGCCATTGGCATGCTTCCTCAACTGGATGCATCCTTTATTTGGAGCTGTCACAGCTTCGTTTTGCTATTTGCAGAATGGTACTCAGTTGACAACGGAGTACATTTCTGCAAATAACACTACTCTTACTTGGACAGGTTAGGGTTTCCTGGATCACAAATTTACATCATTTGCATAACTTTCAGCAGCAAATGAGGTAATTTGCATAACCTAGCCCTGTCCGTGTAAGAGTCATTTTAGGAGCTCTCTTGCATGCCCCTGCCAGCTGTTCCTGGATCGCTCGGCAGACATGTTGACTGCATGGAGTCTTACTCTACTCTTAGACTCCATGCAAGCCTTCGTGAATCTGGCCCTTTGTGTTTGAAATATCCCATATAAACCATAATATTGTGTAACTCCAGTTAATGAGAGATGCAATATGGTAATTTGGTAATTTTAAGTTCAACACTTCATGAGATGATTACACATGTGCTAATGCTTTGCCATCAGCAGCACAATTCAGCTTGGCAGCTCTGTACTCAAAGGGTAACATAAAAAAGAAAACAAAGTAATTATTGTTTTAGGTTGCACAATGTGTGTATGTCTGTATTAATTTTGTCAACAGGTTTTCTTGATTTCAGAATTATGTTGACTGATTTAATTCAGTTGTTAATACATGTCTGCTCTACAGTGTTTATACTTGCAACTGTGTTACAAGCTTTACTAACCTATTCTCACATAATCCATTATTGGTATTCTGCAGTGCAATGTCCTATGTATGATTTGCATGTTTGGCTTGGAAATGAACATAGTGTAAATATGAATCAATACAAGTGTGCAACCATCCTGCCAAGACGTCACAGAAAATTTGAGTGACAATCCACTGGTTTACAACAGAGAATGTCTATGGCATCTCTTAATGTGAAAAATGTCAATGTCTCTCCCAACAATGCAATGACAGTATGTAAATGTTGGTAGAGAAGTATGTAAGTACATGTGACAAACATAGTAATGTTAAATTGTCCTGTGCAAACATATGCATTTGTTGCATAAGCTGTGATGCAGAACCAACTGTTCCAAGCAGTGGATTTTCAAGAAGTACAAATGTGCTATTTCACATTGTCAGTTTTCTCCTGTGGCACTTAAGACTAATGCAGTAATCTCTAAATTGTGTAACTGATGAACGTTCCCTCTCTCTCCCCTTAAGAGTCAGACTTTTTCTGTGGTGCTGGTAACTAATTCAGAGCTTGTTATATTCTGTAGCTAGGTAGGTAGGAGGTTCAATGATCAACATGGGAAATGTGTGTGTGTGTGTGTGTGTGTGTGTGTGTGTGTGTGTGTGTGTGTGTGTGTGTGTGTGTGTGGGTGTGTGTGTGTAATGGCCTGTGCTGTATCCACTTCCCCCAAGGCAATTGCATTTAAATTTGCACACATCTCCCTTATCCCACTGTTTCCAGAAACATCCATTCTGCAACAGAGTGATGAAGTCATCCTAAGAAAAGTACATTTGCTCCACTTCCAAGTCAGACTTCTTCTGGTGCATTTGAGACTAATCTAATGCTCGCTAGATCCTATAACTTGGGAGGGAGGTGGTTCAATGCCCAACATGGGAAACTTGTGTGTGTGTAATGCTTTGTGCTGTATCTGTTTCCTCTGTGGAAAATGCATTTAAATTTGCACTCAGCTCTCTTATCCAAATTTATTTTCAAAAACATCCTCTCTGCAAGACAGTGATAAAGTCATCCTGACAAATGTCTGCTCACGTCCCTTATAATTCTCCTGTGGTGCTTGTGTTTCTTACACTATTCTCTAAAATATGTAAATAAATAGACAGATAGATAGATAGATAGATAGATAGATAGATAGGTAGACAGATAGATACTTAGCTAGATAGATATATTGCAGGTTTAAATATAACAGTGCTAACCTTCTACAAATGTGTGTGTGACTGTACATGAATTCAGGGTTGGTATGCACACATTTTACTATTACGACTGCATAAGGCTATAAAAGTCATTTTACCAGACACATCTCCTTGGCAATACACTATTGATGTCATCCTTTCATAGATGCTGTATGCAGAGATGGATAACAGTCAAATGAGGCCCTAGGCAGGGTAATCGATTGAGCCCCCCAACACATGCAGTAGCCCCCCCACATCCATTCCAGTGTCCCATTACTTGGCTGTTCCTCTGCCATTGCCATAAACACTGTCAAACCTGTCAGTGTGATACTATTTCCGTCTTTACTTCTACAATGATTACAGATATTTGGAATTCATTTAAAACTTTTATTTCAAAACTTATATCAGAAACACTGATAGACATTTGCTACAAAAACAATACAGCCTCACAATAAAAACAGACTTAGCATTAAGAATAAACTTCCCTGCCCTTGAAACGTATGTTCATTGAAATGGCATTGAAACCCATATTCAAATAAAATGTATCTGGCCAGTGACAGATTAAGTTTACCTTCAGACTCTTTTCAAATCATAGATCCCCTGCACACATTTTCAAGACCTTGCACACATGCACATGTTTTGAGTCACCTTCCTGATTGTTTTAAATTATATTCCTTGTAAAATACAGTACCACTTGTTAGAGTGTGTTTTAAATGTGTAGTTTTGGACATTTTTCTAGTAAGCAATGTAGTAAAACATATGAACTAATACTGACAAAACTGCCCATTGCAGAATATTTCAACCATAAAAGGCCACTAAAGCTTCAGTCATTACAAATCAATATGTACAATCTCTGTAGAAGTAAAAGTCATCTGAATAATTCCACATTAAAGAGATATATTGCAAATGAAGAGGTTGCTGCTTATTTCAGAGTATCTACAAATTCATTGTCTGCTACCCTTGAAGAATAGATTGCCTATGTTATATTTAAGAAAATGGTAAGCTGGTAATATTGCAATAGGGAACAGACAGCAAAATTACAACAGGTTCATAGTTACTAGGTATCTCATTCAAAAGAGGACACACTCAGGACTAAGGCACCCTCCATGCTCTCCAACTACAGCACAGTATCAACAAACCATCAACGTGGTGTGAGAGTAGAACTCACAGCCTTCTGTATCTAAAGCAAGTATACTATCTCTTGTGTTATTAATACTGCTATTAAAGTCTGTAGCACAAGCAGTGATGACCATTTGCTAAACAAAACAGTTGCACATTGAACTTAGATTTAGCATAAGTAGCAATCAACTTCTCTTCCCTTGAAGCTCACAATTCCTTAAAAATGAACTGAGACTCAAAATTCTGTTGAACATGCACTGAAACTCAATTAATTGAAAATGCACTGAAACTCATTTTGAGTAGTCTGGTAGTTGGTGTAGAGGATTCAGGCTTGTCTTCTGTAACCAAGGTATAGGGATTGAGCCTGAACAAATTAACTAACTTGCCATCCCTAATTTGGACATTTTACACAAACACACACACACACACACACACACACACACACACACACACACACACACACACACACACACACACCTTATTAATGCATGCATGGACAGGCAGCAGGAACATCTTGTGTTTAAATTACTCATACAGATGCAGAAAAGAAGAAGACAGCAACAGCAGGTGTGTGCATTGATGCACATGAGGGCACACAGATGCAGAGGGTGTTTGCATCAATGCACACTGGGGCACAAAGATGAAGAGAGTGTTCTTAAAGAATAATGCCCTTAAAGAAGGCATATTTTTTTTAACTAAAAAGGTGGTGACATAGCCCTTAACAAACCCCTCTTAGTCAGTAAGGCCTAGGTGACTGTCCAGGTTGCCTAGTGCTTTATCCAGCTCTGGCTGTTTGCTCACTTGTAATCAATATTCTCCTGTGGTTCTGGCTGTTTATAATGTGCTGTATAGATGGTGTAACTAGATAGGTAGATGGGTCATATCCATCCCTGCTTAAATAGTGTGACTGTGATGACTGTCACATACCACTGGTCACCTGATAATCACCTTTATGCACACTTCCACTTATGTGATGGATTTACAGTGGTATAGTGTTACACTAGGAAATTCTGCCATCCCTAGGTGAAGTAACATTTAGACCACACAATTATTACATAATGATATGGTAGAGTTGCCATCATGTTTTAAAACACCCTCAAACTTGAACAACTTAACTGTACCTACCCAGACCTACCCAACTCTGAAATTCTAATAACTCGCCTCATAATCAACCCCAATAAGAGCATAATTATACATCGCCACCTATCTGTCTCCAGGTAATAACCTCCCTAGCATCAAAATCCTATTATCCTGGGCATCTACAAGTTTCAGCCAAGAAACTATAGTCCTTGGTGACTTCAACCTAGATTGGCAATCCTGCTCATCTAACACTCCCTCAAACTTCAGAAACCTGTTCAACTTCAATCAAACCATTACATGTCCAACTCACACAGATAAAGATTCCAACAAGCAATCTACACTAGACTGAATTCTGAGCAATAGTCCCAACCTACACTATAGGTTCATAGGTAAGTACTATGCTATCTGCCTGAGGGCATCTATAAGCCTAGCCAGAATGTGTTGGCTTTCACCACCCCCTTAGATTAGTTCCCTGTGCCTTGGTGCAGCAGAGCCATTAGTTCCCTATGCCTCTGTCCAGCAGAGCCACTGCAGTGATCCCCGGAGTAAATTTTCTGTTTCCCATCCACTCGCCAAGGTTTCCCTTGAAGAGTGTTAGTGAAAGGCTCTGCCTAATGTAGATTGGAATCCTGTTCCAAAGTATGGGGAGTCTCTGGGACAGGAATCTATCCCTCCAGCATGTCCTATTTATCGTTGTAGTGAGGTTTAGATCCCCAGAGCGTGTGGCTCGAGGGGATTTGTTTTTCATAGGTGGACATGGCCTTGTATGTCAGGCAGAGATCACCTCTGAGTAAGCGGAATGCAACTGAGTACAGCTGGAGTTTCTTCAGTCTGGCTGCATAGGGCATATGTTTGAGGCCAGTAGTCCTCTTGGTGAGATACTTCTGTGGTCTTTCCAGCTATTGCAGGTGTCTTGCAAGGTACATCCCAAATGGGGCATTGTACTCTGTGATGGGTCTGATGAGTGATGAGTAGAGGGGCACAATAACCTCTTTTGTTCTAGAGGCAAACCCTTTTGTGATTAGGTGGGCCACATAGAAGGATTTCCTAACCACTTTGGCAATATGATTATCAAAGGAGAGATTACTATCTACTTGGGTCCCCAGATCCCTTATTACATTTCCTGTATTTAGGGGACTACCACATATGTGGTAGTTCATGGGTACATTGTTTTTTCCAAAGGGGATGACTATGCATTTTTTGGCATTTAGCTTGAGGCCATGATTTTGACACCAAGTATCCGTCTCAGTGAGACCCTTCTGGAGGATGCCTGTATCAGCTGGAGAGTCAATTATGGCCCCCAGTTTGCAGTCATCTGTGAACTTGGTCAGCCATAGTCCTCCTGTGCTTGCCTGTACCTCTGAGAAGTATAAACCGAACAGGAGGGGACCTAGGACTGAGCCCTGATGGATGCCACTTGTAACTGGTTTAGAGTCGGACCTAAAGCCTGCAACTCCCACCGTGTGGGTTCTATCTATGAGCCAATTGGCAACCCATCTCATGACCTAGGGGTTTATGTTCAGGCTGGTGAGCTTGTCTGTAATACCAGAATGGGGAATGGTGTCGAAAGCCTTTTCGAGGTCTAGATAGGCTGTGTGGATCTCCTTTCCCTCATCTAAAGCCTTGGTGACTGTCTCAAAGAAGTCCACCAGGTTTAGAAGGCATGTTCTGCCCTTAACAAAGCTAAACTGGGTAGGGTCCAATGTCTGTAGGTCCTCAATTTCTCTGTTAATGAATTCCATGATGATGCACTCCATAGCCTTGCAGACCGGGCTAATCAGGATTATGGGGTGATAGTTTCCGGGGTCTGTTGTGGCTCCACCTTTGTGGAGTGGGATAACTGTTGCTGTGCACCACTCTATGGGTATGTAGCCTGTAGAGAGGCTGAGTGTGAACAGTGTGTTTAGATGAGGGGTTAGTTCATTTTGGAGCTTGTGTAAGACACAGCCTAGGACACCGTCTGGTCCCATTGGAGCTGTATTTTTGGTTTGGATAGGACTATTTTAACCTGTGTGCCAGTGATTGCCAGGGCACTACATGTATTGTTATGGGCCCTTTAGGGGGTGAGAGGGGGGTGAAGTTTGCACTAAACTTGTCTGCCAGAATGTTGGCAATATCAGTCGGTTCAGTGTACTGTGCCATTCTGCATCAACTCAGAGCAGATCTGAGAGTTTCCACTTAGGTTCTTGACATAGCTAAAGAACGCTTTGTGGTTATCTTTGGAGTCCTTTGCAGTTTTTTTTTTGAAGCTAGCCTTGGATGATTTTATGAGGGATCATAGTTTCTTGCTGATACTAATCATGGATGTCTTTCCTTCTTGGGATTTTACTCTTTTCTGCACTAGTTTCCTCCTTCTATTGTATAGCTTGTTTATAGCAGGGGTCCACCAAACTGGTTTCCTTTTCTTGGAGGAGTGAGTCTTGGTTTTGCTTGGGATAGCTCTATCCATGCATTCTTGCAGGTGCTCATAGAGTGCCTTTGTAAGGGATTCAGCAGCTTGGACAGCATTGTCCTTTAGCATAGAGGCTGTGAACCTTTCCACCTCGGTCTTAAGTAAAGTGAAGTTTGCTTTAGAAAAGTTTTTCACAGTGGTTTCCTTGATTGGGGGTGGGGGCGGAATGTGTATCTCCAGAGTGATTAGTCTATGGTCTGATCTAACCAACGAGGGTTTGACCTCCGGTGTAGAACACCAGTCGCCCATGTTGGTGATGATTAGGTCCAGTATGTTGTCACCTCTGGTGGGGGTGCTGACCAGTTGATCCAGGGCATTTGAGTTTATAAAATCTAGGAAGCAGTGGGCAAGGGAGTTAGTACTTGTGTAGTTCTCCCAGTTAATGTTTGGGTAATTGAAATCACCCAATATTAGGGAGTCTGGTAGGACCTTCATATTTTCCAATGTCTCCAGAAACGTGGAATGGGGGACCTGGGTCATGGTGGGTGATCTGTAGCAAGCTACAATTTGAATTGCAGTTTTGCCCATTGTTAGTTGCACATAGATGATCTCTGAGTCATTGTGCTGTGCCACTTACTGGGAGGTGTGGGTATCCTTGATGAATATGGATACACCCCCACCTTTTGTGTTTTGGTCCGGGTTCTGTGGCCGAAAAGTATGGTATGAGTTATAGCCTGGTAACACTGGGGTGTTCTCTGTCTATTACTGCACAGATATCAATGTTCTCCATACTGAGGAGTGCCTCAAGTGCATGTATTTTGAGGTTTAGAGTTCTGGCGTTGAGTAGCATTACTCTCAGTTTTTGGTTACTTGTGCTATTTACAGTGGTGGGTTTGTCTTTTGAGCCTTGTCTAAAAAAGGCACTATGGGGATGGCAAAAGCCTTGGCCAGTATTCGAAAGCCCAAGGGTGACAGGTGCAAGCCATCTCTTGCGAGACAACATGGCTTATCAAGCATGTCATCCCAGGTGGACAGATACTGGATCCCCTTTGAATGACACCAGAAAGTTAGCCAATTGTTGAAATTGATAATTTTTCTTTATACTGTGGCATCATTCTTGGTGAGGGCCAGATGCTACTCAGGGTCAGGGTCATACCAGCCTGGGCTATGTGATCAGAGATCTCTTCCATGTCTCTTTTCATGTAGTCCAGGGAGGTACGTCTCAGGTCATTCACACCAACATGGACAATGACAGAGTCGTATCTGTACTTGTTCTGGAGTGACCTGAGTGCTTGTGTTATGTGGCGGATCCTGGCACCCAACAGGCAGCTAACTGCAACCTTCTTGTCCAGCCTAGTTAGTGGGACATCAATGTGCCTGACTATAGAGTCACCTATTACTAGTGTGTTGGGTATATTATTTTGCCTAGCAGGATGTCTGCCAGACTCCCTTAGTGACCACTCTCCAACCTTTCTTTACAGAATACGCATACAAACTCAAAGCAACATCTCCTACAAATACATCCGTAACACAAGAACTTTCTCCCCCACTACCTTCAACCTATTACTCTAACAATGTGACTGTTCACCACTTAAACACCTCCAACTAGACCTTGCTGTTCAATATTTTAATGACACCTACCTTAACATACTCAAAAACCTTGCTCCCACTACAAAAGTATGACAAAGAGGCAAGCAACTACCTTGGCTATCAAATAACACCAAGCTACTCTTTAAACATATAGACAGAGCTTGGTCAACCTACCATATTACCAAAGATGCATATAAACAACTTTGGAATTTGGCTAAGAACGAAATCAAAAAGGACAAACAAACCTACTTCCAAACTAGTCAACAAAAGCATTGAAACACTCCCCACAGATTCTGTCAAAGCATAAACTACCTACTTACCCCAGTCATACCCCAACCCCAGCCTTTATCTCTTCCAACTACACTGACCCTATAGCTAGTCAATTCAACTCACACTTTATCAAGTCCATAACCACCCTACTGGGCTCCAAGAACACCCAGCCTCTTACTCTGCCAACTCCTACCATAGATAACCCAAACCCCCTAACTTTTCTTACCATTCAAACTAGCTGCATAAGAAAACTCCTAAGCTAAAACCCTGCTGTCTAACAGCTGACCAACTCCCAAACCACTTTCTAAAGATTGCTGCACCTTCTATCACTTACCCCAGATCCATCTTGATCAATCATTCCATTACAGAGCAATACATCCCTCTTCTCTGGAAAGTATCCCACATCATCCCCCTCCACAAAGGTGGACCTTCCAGGGAAGTAACTAACTACTGCCCTATATCCATCCTCTCCCCTCTCAAAAATCTTAGGAAAATGCATCCACAATCAGCTCCTTCACCACCTCCTTAGTCACAACTGCTAGCTAGCTCCCATCATGGCTTTTGACCCAAACACAGTACTAGCACAGCTCTAATATCTTTCACCAGCACCATTAACCGCCTCCTAAATGAAGGTCACTATGTGTCTTCCATCATTCTCAATATGTTCAAAGCCTATGACACTGTTTCTCACCAACTACTTCTAGACAAACTCACATCCCATTGCCTCACCACTGCAGCCCTGACTTGGTTTCATAGCTATCTTTTCTATGATCAGCAAGCAATCAAATGGGCAAACAGTCTTTCCCCCCTACTCCCCATCTCAGTAAGTGTACCCCAAGGTTCCATTCTTGGATCCCTCCTCTTTACCATATTTACAAACAATCTCAGCTCAGCAACTCAACTGGCACATATTGTCCAGTACGCTGATGATTCCATATTTATATTCTCAGCCCCCTCACCACAAGAACTTCAACTAAAAATACAAAACTCCTTTCAAGACATAGAAAAATACCTCTCTGAGTATCAGCTCATTCTTAACCCAAGCAAAACTAAGATTATAGTCTTCAGAAACAGAATATCTGAACCTAGTCAGTCTTGTTTCTTAATCCTGTCTTCTAATGGAAGCAAAACTGAACCCACTAGCCACACCAAACATCTAGCTGTCACAAACGATGAGCATCTAAAATTTGCCAAGCATATTTCTCAGACTATCAAAAAAGTTCACACCAGACTTGGCACCCTCTATAGAGCTAAACATACCTTACTCAGAGTGCAAGACTAGCCACTGCTTGTTCGGATCTGCTTTCCACCCTCCTATATGGCTCTCACATATTCACAAACCTACGTAAGACTGAGCTCAATAACCTTGAATCCTGCTACAATAAAATAGCAAAGTTTGTCACTAATCAGCCATACAGGACTCACCACTGCTATGCCCTCTCCCAACATAATTGGCTAGAACTCCCTAATCCTTTATCCCTCAAGCAAATGGCCATGGCTCACAAAATTATCCACCAACCCAGCAAATGCCTCACTCTCTTTAACCTTGTCCAACTCAATACTAATACCTGTTCCCTCAGATCCTCCAGCAAGTGAATGCTAAGGATATCCCACACCCACAATTACCATGGCAACTCCCTTTACTCACACAAAATTGCCAAATTATGGAATACCCTTCCACAACCCATCACTCAAAATCCTAACCACCACAAATTCAAACAACTCCTTAAGAACTACCTATCCGAACACTGGATCTGTTCTGGCTACTCACCTAGGCCAATTTTATTTCTACCTCCCTGTACCTTACTTTAACCTCTACTCTAACTTCTACTGCATTCCCTCCATCCATCTGCTACCTCTGCTGACTTACTGTACTCACATCTAAAATAGCAATTTAACTTTCTGTCATTATTTCACTGTTGATATACATTAATACTGTATCTGAATGTATATTGTTCACACTAGTCTGTGTACTTTATATTTCTGTATGTTTAACAATCACTTGTCCTTCACTAGAGACTCTGTATACTGTACATATTATAAACTAAATACTGTATTATAAAACTACTATTATTGCTGAATGATGTATTACTGTATGTATGTGGAGATTTTCTCCTCAAGTCTCAGCTGAAAATGGGCTAATGGCCCAGTAGGACACACCTGCTTAACAAAAGTAATAAATAAAAATAAATAAAAATACCATAGCTGCAATATCTCAGTTACAGTGTAAGTTCTCCTGTGTTGCTTGCCTTGGAAACTGTGCTTTGTATGTTGTGTAACTACATATGTAGGATGTTTGAGGCCAGCTGTGAGTGTGCCCTTCACACTCATACTGTGTATGCTTCTCTTCAAATGCACATATGATGTATAACTGTACCACAATGACCACTTTTTAACATAGACGTCCAGCTGATAAATAATGGCAATGCCATCCGTTTAAGTGTACACTGTCCCAGTTGTACCTCAACATGTCATTGGTGCTTGTGATGCAGGCACTAATCTGTAGCTTGTAATATTAGATAGTTTGTTCAAATCCAGCCATTACTGCTCAGATTATGTTGTCAGTCTTATTGTGATTGTACATGTCGCTAACACTGTTATCAAACACATCTGCTCTCTACACTTATAGACGTTCACTCCTGTTACAAAAAGCTCTGATAATTTCTCAGATAGCAGTGCTTTTATTAAGAGTACTGATGACATATGATTACTTTTTCCATACATAACATATGTAGGAAGCGTTATCCTCTGTCACAAGGGAATGACATGACATTCTGTATGCCATTGCCTTAGTACAGCAATTACATGCCCTGGCATACCAACATATCTCACAATTGTAGTGATACCTCTGCCGCGGTGCATTCATTCTGTACAATATCATGTATTATCTGTTGTCCAGTGCTCATGTGTTAAACATTCACATTCAATGCCTGTTAGCATTGTTGGGCCTTATACTGTAATGCATGAATGGAATCCACTACAGTTATTATGTGTCCATTTAGAGTGAGAGAGACCTCCATTATTGCTTTATTTTCAAAGAGATTGTTTACAGCTCATACATCTGATATAATAAATTAAAGACAGGTAGAGTATCACACTTGTGTTAAGGCTTTCTCTGTGGCACTTGTGGTTCATCCACATAAATAGTGGGCAGACTCACATATCTTGATGTTCAATTCCTGAATGGTCAACATTAAGCAAATGTACTAACATTATATAAACATAATTGTTTCTAGTTATTCTTATCTAAGATTATCTTGCAAAATAACAGCATCACAACTTGTGATTGCACATCAGTGAAATGTTTCTTCAGGGCATGTCATGCTGTGAGTGCTCCTCTGGCATGTGCATTGAGTACTGGCTTGTTTTGCATACCTACACAAGTAGACTGGTTCAGTTCTAGGACAGTCTGTGTACTACCCAATGGATATAGCTTCTTTGTCAAAGAAGCATTGTCATTGTACTGCTCACTATTGTGTGGACAGTAACATGTGTACCTCCTTTCCAACATTCTGACTATATCAGATTGTCCATATTATATTCATAACTCCTTTCTTAATAGCACATTCAGTTCAGTTATTTGTGGCAGCCTACATTGTTATCTGATGTGGCACATGCAGTCAATACTGAGGTCCGGAGAGATCTTACTATAACAGCCGAATCTGATAACATCTGTCTGTCAGACAGCAGTGGTTTACACAGAAATAATAGTTATGGCACAGTTAAATAGCCAACTTTTACAGACCTTGTCCTACAAGATTGGGCATCCATACCCCTTATGACAGAAAGTGCTGTAAGACCTCAAGGGTGCTCTTCATGACATAAACAATGCGTGTATTTCTGTGACGTCCATGATTGGTATGCATCTCTCTGCTATCTGCCGTGGCATGTGTTCAGAAATGGCATGAAGTGAATGCTTATTATGTCATTCATTGTTCGCAAGCATTACCTGTTCCCAAAATAATTATGCTCTGTATTGCATGTCTTCATCTGGATATTTCTTTATTACTGCAATTGTTTTTACACTATACAGTATAATGGCAGATGAGGGCTTCCATAAACATTTCTTACAGTATGGCATGCTGCCAGAATATCAGAAACTGTGATTGGTCCCCTGTTACAACACTTTCTTGTCTATTGGTGTTGTTGAATTGTTGTTATGTTTCTGTTCCTTGTAATTCAGTGTGAGCATTCCCAGTGTAACAATGTCTGAGATGTTTGCGAATCAGCAATGGAAAACTTCAAGTCATGACATGTTATCAATCTGTGTTGTCATTTGCCACTTATGTATGCTGTATGTTATTGGTTACCAGTTTAGCATTTGCATGACTCTACAGCACTTGCTTGTCTGTTAAATGTTCATAGATGATAAACCCCTTCCCAATGTGTGCCACTGTCATTTCTTTGCAAAAACATGTTTATTTCTGATGTAAATGATGTTGCAGCTGTAAGGTCCATTTGTTCTTAAGTTTGCATGCTGTGGTGCAGAATACAGCAGTGGTGTTGGCTTGCTTACACAAATTCCCTGTATATATAATCCCATATACACTAACTTCCGTCTCTGCATTCATCCCATAAGGTATCTTTTGCCCTTGATAAGTGTTATCTCAACTCAGCATTTTATTAACATGTACATCACATTTTAACTCCCCTTTGTTACACTGCAGCTTTATGTCCCTATCACTTCCTTTGTTCCTGTGTTCATTTTTATTTATGTGCATTGGGATTAGTCATCATTATATTAGTATTGTGAATTTTTTTTTAGAAATATTTCTTTGACAAGTCAGCACATTTCCCTGCAGTACACGAATACACTTTTCTCATTTCCCCTTCCATATTAATTAATTATGCAGTGCAAACAATTATGATCTGTGTACAGTTTCCCCATTTCACTTACCTTCATTCATGATTCTTTCACTCTACTTGCCCTTAATTTTTGATGGCTACAGTACAGGCTCATATCTTCGGTTTGCTTAGTGCCAAGCCATTTTGTTTACATTCTGTGCTCATGCTTGCAAACACCTTTCTGTGGCCGTGAACATTATTACTGGCCACAGAAAGGTGCTTGCAGATGTGTAAGTGCAATGAGCAGCATGTATATTCGATTAGCGCTGCTGCTCATCACGCTAACACACTTAAATCATGTAGGCTTAGACGGAGGCCTACACATCTGTAAGGAATTCCAGGGAATGTGCTCAGTAATATCACTTCAGACGTGCATTAGTACATTCTTTACTAATAAGTCTCCTTCCTTAACTTCCTGGTTGTGCTACTTTTTGTGTTACAGATTTATTTATCTGCATGAGTAAAATACAATACTGCAGAACCCATAGTGTTCACATACAGAAGCACAATATACATGAAGTCTAGAATGCAAGAAACTATGCATCTTGCTGATGTATTCTTGATAGTATTCTTAGTAACATTTAGAAGTACCTGAAAAATCAATATTGCTTATTGGTATGTTAGAACAGTCCCGAACTCGCCTAATTAGGAAGTACTTTTTGATACAGCCGATATGTTTCACAAGTCCTAATGCTGAGAATGATGCATATAACATTACCTGCATTTATTACCCTAATGCTGTAAGGTGACTTACATCATGTTAAGTCCAATAGAAGCTGCAGAGCTGGCAGTCAAACTTGTCTTCAGAATAATGGCCTCATACCAGTTTTGATGCAATATGCAACAAATCACCTGTGACTGAAAAAGGCATCTCATATCACAAGCTCATTATTGACAAATGAATAAATACTTTATGTAGGACATTGCTGCCAATAATATAACATTCATTTTATGTTTTTAATGCCATATCACATAATGCTTTGTTGCCAAATCATACTAACATCTAACATTCTTGGGTGTTCTAATTTTCCTTTTGAGAGATGCCATGCTGATAATTGCTCCTATGTCTACCATACTACACTTTTGTATTGGTCACCTTGCAAATAAAATCAGATAGATAAATAATTTCCCTAAACTGTAAACCATGTTTAGCAATGTTATATTAATGGCTCAGATTTGGTACATAAAGATTAGTATTAGGATGTTCTGGTAAACTTATCCCTGGAAAAATGTAAGTGTACATAAATATTCTTGTTTCATCACTGAAACTTCAATTTGAACACTGACAGACTGATTATCTAAGTGTGTTTGAAACATGATAGTCTCAGCAGGAACATAAATTGCCTTTCCTCCCTATCAGGGGGAAAGGTAATGGAGCTATTGATTTCACCTTTAGCGGCATGCAGGGATAACATTTACTACAGTATTCCTAAAATATAACTTATAAATAGGTAATTACTGTGCCATTGCTGAGTATAGCATGCATCACACTGTTTCAGCTATTTTTTGTGTGTTTGCCTTGCCATTAAAGTATTTCATACTTTTCTCTTTCTTTGCATGGGTAGGTACAAACTACATTTTCTATACTTAATTTGAAAGCAGTTCAAACAATAATGGGATTTAAGCTGTCAATATGTTATTCAGCATGGTACAGACATATATGTTGGTCATCTGTGCTTACAATATCCTTTGTTATACTACAGTACAGAAGGGCATATAACACAGATACATTTTTAGTGGCAGAACATGAACCCTGCAGACTGAAAATCTTGAAAGGAGCTATATCTTTCAACAGTTTCCTGCACACATTGATCAGATGGAGATTTAAACTAAGGCAAAATTTCTGAAGTAAAGTTAATGATTTACAGCAGAGATGCTATACATCATAGAAATAAATTCCTGTTTTTATATCCACCCGTTTTGCTACTAATATTGTCTTCCATCCTTTTAAAACTGCTGTGTTCAACAATTCAACATTTCTTCATTCATATGCAGACATGTGAAGTTACTGTCTACCAAATCATTGAAGTAGTAATCGTTATATGACCATGGAGTTACACTTCAAAACATCTAAAACCCAGAACATCTAAATTCATAACATTGAGACCAGAACATCTAAAATTCATAACATCTAAAACTCATAACATCGAATTTCAAAACATCTAAAATGTATAATATGTAATAGTGTATCATCAGACGTGAAAATGTTATAGTTTATTCTGTTTATCTTGTGCTATCGCTATGAGATGTAGTTTTTATTTCTGTAGATATTATTTATATAGTGTAGGGGCCGGATTCACGAAGGCTTGCACGGAGTCTAAGAGCAGAGTAAGCCGGCAGACAGCCAATATGTCTGCCTAGCGATCCAGCAACAGCCGGCAGGGGCGTGCATGAGAGCTCCTAAAACTACTCTTGCACAGACAGCATCATGTTATGCAAATTACCTCATTTGCTGCTGAAAGCTATGCAAATGAGGTAATTTTGTGATCCAGGAAACACTAGCCTATCCGTGGAAGAGTAGAGTCATTTGCAGAAATGTACTCCATTGGTAACGGAGTACTGTTCTGCAAATAGCAAAACGGAGCTATGACAGCTCCAAATAAAGGATACATCCAGTTGAGGAAGCATGCCAATGGCCAAATATAAGGCCATTGGCATTTATATCTGTTGCAAAATAATAAAAATATATTTTTTCCCCGATCTACGATATTTAAGTGTAGCGCAGCTCCACGCAAATGCGCGGCTGTATAAAAAAACAGAAAAATTAAAAAAAAAAGCCAAAAATAGGCATTTTATTGAAAATATTCTTCTGCCATGCAGGTGAATGGCAGGCTGAAGACAACATGGCTACTGAGTAGTGGTTGCTAAGGGAAGAGATGTAACCAAGCATTAGTAGGCAATTCCATGCAAATTAGGATAAGGATAGTGAATCCCAATTTTCCCTGCCATGTGAACCATGTCCCTAGAGTGTAAGTGTAGGATTAGGGGAGTAGTAGAGTAGAAGATAGGTGACATCATGAGGGGGTATGTATGAAAGACTGTAAGCTTATTGGAGCAGAGTGACATGTGTTTGCTGTGAGTTACTCAGGACTAGAAGAGGCGTGTCTACAGTTGTCTTAACTGAAACCCAGAAACCGAAGGTGTACGCCGTGGATATCACTAAAGTTTCTTGCAAAGATGCTTACACTGTGTGCATGCATGTGCATGCCTGTAAACCCGTCTAAGCCTGTGTGCGCATGTGTGCACCCGTGTAAGGCTGGCTAAGCCTGTGTGCATGGATGTGCACCCGCCTAAGCCTGTGTAAGCCTGTGTGCGTGCTCGTTTGTGCTTGTTTGCGTGGCACTGCCCCCTGTGGAAACAGAAAGGGAAAAGGAAGGAAAAGTAGTAAGAAGTTAACCAAGGAGAACTAGCAGAGCTGCCAAGTGAAATCAATCAGAATCAGCCAATTACACAGGCAGTATACTAGCCCAGCCCAGCCCAGCACTTAAAACTCTGCAAACAACATTCCCCCATATTTTACTCAGAAACACTGCAACACTGCAGTATACAAAGAGAAGTGAAAACTTAAAAAGCTTAACTGAGACAAAAAATGTTAGGGGTTGCCATTGCTATTATAAGGCAACATGTGCAAGATGTTGTGGGTGGTGCCATTGTGAATGCTGCTGAGCAACCCACAGTGAGGAGACGGAGAAGAGTGTACAGACCCAGGGTAACCTACCAGGGGCTACATGAGCTGGAGATAGTGGAGCACTATAGAGTAGACAAGAGACCTCCTGCAGTAAATTGTTGAGCTGTGCAGGCCATGCCTCACACACAGAACCAACAGAGGGGAACCATTCCCAGTGGAAACCAAGGTATGTGTTGGCCTAAGTATACTAGCAACAGGTACCTTCCAGAAACCAACTGGTGATATGATGGGGATTTCACAGGCATCAGCATCCAGGGTACTTCACCAGTTCCTGAATACCATGTCAGCACATGTCAGTGATCATGTATATTTCCCCAATTCCCGTGAGGCATTGGCCAGCAATATGCATCTCTTCCAGCAAATAGCGGAATACCCTGAGGTAGTGGGTGCAATTGACTGTATGCACATACACATCAAAGCACCAGCCGGTGAGCGGTGTAGGGCCTACATCAACCGCAAAGGCTTCCACTCCATCAACTGCCAGGTCGTGTGCGATGCCCAGGGCATAATACTGAATGTGTGTGCTGGCTGCCCTGGAAGCTACCACGATTCCCATATCTGGCATCTGATGCAGCTGTACCAGATATTTGCCAATGGGGACATCCCTGACGGTCACCTAGTGGGGGATGCTGGATATGCACTGGAGCCGTGGCTGATGACACCCATCAGAGATGCACACACACCTGAACAAGAACACCATAATGAGGCACAGACACAAACACGAAATGTAATCGAGCATGTGTTTGGGATGCTCAAGTCATGGTTCCGGTGCCTGGACACTTCAGGTGGAGCCTTGCAGTACGCACCAACTACATGTACCCAAATTGTCATGGTATGTGCCATGCTACACAATATGATCCTGTGAAAACAGCTGCAGCAGGAACAGCATGGGGCAGGGCCAAACAGCCCCCCACCATTGCCAAGGCCTGCACAGGCAGAACGTGACTCGGAGGAGGAAAAACCTGAGCCTGCCCCAGTAGGTAGAAGGAGGAGTGCCCAGTATGCCTTGGCCTTGGCAAATAGGCAACGCATAGCACATACACTGGCTCAGTAGGAACCTTGGAAATTATACCTCTCTCTGACTCGCACATAAAATAAAAGGGATGCCTAACTTGACACTACCTGTTTTCAAACATGTATAGGGAGTGTACTATATGCATCCAACATAGGCAGCCCTGCAGCACCACCTGAGGCATGATTGCCATGTTTTAAGCAATATAAAGCAGTGCTAAGCAGCTTTTACCACTATTTAGTTTATGTAAACAAAATTGCCCGCACTAACTAGTGCAACGTCGGGCAACGCTGAGCAATGTTGGGCAAGGTCGGGCAAAGTCGGGCAAAGTTGAGCAAAGTCAGGTAAACATGCTCATATTTGCTTTACTGTTCCTTAAACAGTCTGGTCTGCCCAGCATGAAAATAAAAAGCAGTGACAGGGCTCGAACCCAGGATACTGTGCACTATAGTCACAAAACTGAACCACTAAGCCATGACAGCATTACACTGGTACACACACAGCAGGACAATTGTGCACTAATGCAAACACAAAGAAATGCTGTATCATTACCCTAAAGAGACATATGGGTAACCTCCCCCACAGGCCTATGCAGTCAGAGAACAGCAGGCCAGGTGGTGTGATGTGGGTTAGGGAGGCTATGAAGTCGCAATCTAATATACGTGACATTGGATGCTAAGATCTGTAGTACAGTAGTATGCCTCAAGCCAGTACGACAGGCAACAGTACAGACTGAAATGGTGTACCTTACATAGCAGTGTAGGCCTAGCAAATGTGTATAAGTGTCAGGTGAACCCCTCATCCTATGTACACCCACAGTAACAACCAGGTGTGCCCCCGGGTAGAAATGTACAAAGAATAGCTGTCCCCCCTGTATGTAGAAATGTTGATAAGTCTATACAAAGTGTCTCATGGAAGCCCTGCAGGCACAGCATGATCCCTGTTGAGTTATGACACAAAGGTGAGACCTGCAGTAAAAATACAACTTGATTTTCCACACACATATAGTATAAATGTGCATACCGGGTGTGCTCACACACTTCAACAAATGTAGTGCATTTCATTCAGCAACACACTAAAAGGTCATACTGGGCATGCTCACACACTTAGTCCATGTCTGAGTACAGCAGTGGGCCACACATATCTGGCAGTTGCATATTTCACCCCAGGAACCTGTCACTATTCACCAATCCTGCCTTTTGCACACAGTTATATGAAAACAGACACATATAATATATCAGAACCCTATCATAATCAAACTATGTTTCACAAGTACTTAAGTTGTCCACAGAAAGTGAAAAAGCAAAAAAGATCAATAAACCTGCAATCAGTATCATCAACAAACAATGTGCACTCCAAATATTACCCAGGCCATGTTCTGGCAAAATAATCTGTGAAGGAGTCCATAGAGAACCATGACGCTTCCTTCCGCTATGTCATAAATAGCAATGTACACTCATATATGCCCTGAGTCAGTGCAAACTGTAAATGACTTACATTGCCAACATCCTGTCAGACAGGCCTATACATACATACCACCCTCTCACTGAAAAAAGGCCCTATCATCATACCTGGAGATTGTGAAAGCACAGATATCACATATAGAATGTGTAAACAGCTCCTTCCAAACATGAAAACACGGCATCTATGGGATTACATTGTTTCCCTACCTGTGTCATAAGTGAACCTGAACAGTCTGTTGAGACTCACCCTCTGTACAGGATATGAAACTGTTGAATGTGTTACAGCAACGTTTGACACATTCCATAAGTGTTGGTGCACAACAGAACATGGGAACTATTGTCTTATAAGCCTACTAAGCCTGATCTGCAGGGCCATGGAGTCCATCATGATGGAACTCATAAATAGAGCTATTGGGAGCCTACAAACACCCAACCCTACCAATTTCAGTTTGGTCATGGGCAGATCATGGTTCCCAAACCTGCTAGACTGTTTACAAGGCAGTCACCCAGGACATACATCAATGAAATGAGCTACACATGTCCCACATAGACCTTGAAAAGCCCTTTGCCAACATCCCAGACACATGTATCCACAAAATCAACAACCTGTGCATAAATACGTCATTCATCTGATGGATTGCCAACTAGGGCACAGATAGATCACACAAGGTATGAGTCATGGTCTCCTGTACAAGCTGGTGACAGCAGCTGTCCCCCATAGCTCAGTCCTAGGACCCCCCCCTGTCTGGTGTATACTTTTCAGAAATACAGTCAAACACACGAGGGCTATGTTTAGCAAAGTTTGTGGATGACTGCCAAAAAGTTGTCATAATCGATGTTTGGGACAATAGAGATGTCCTTAAAAAGGGTTCATAGGTTAGTACTAGGCTAACTGCCCTTGTGAGCCATTTTTAGGCTAGCCAATTATCCCCTGTGAGATTCAAACCCTGTACCTTGTGCTTGCAAGGCAAACACCTTAACCCTTAGGCCATCAGTCAGAAAGATGTGGTATCAAAAGTATGTCCTCGAGCTACAGTCATACAAATTTATTTTATTTTATTTTATTTTATTTTACATTTGTTAACCGGGGGTGTCTGACTGAGCCGAAAAGGCCCTTTTTCAGCAGAGGCCTGGGGAGAAAAGCTCCACAAAGAAAAATTACAGACACATTTAGTTATTTAGACATTATCAGTATACACACAAATTACAGGAGACATGTTTTTACAGTGGTATGCAGCACATAAACAGTTACAGTGGAGAGAACAAACAAAAAAATATTAATTTTTAAAATAAAGGTAATTAATAGATTTGTGGTGTACAGCTGAAATTTGGAACATAGGTAGAATACATACATAGTACACAGGTACAGTACATACATTGTAGATTAGCCAGTGTTTGTGAGTAAGATTGAAAACTATTATCAAGTGCTCTAGATTTTGTATGTATGTGTTATCCGCTTTCACTAGCCTGGGGAGCAAATACTACATAGGTGCCAACACCCTAATTATGGAGGTGATAATAAGGGATCTATGGACAAATGTGGATAATCATCTGTACTCCGAGAAACACATTCACAAAGTGGTCAGAAAATCATGCTATGTGTTCCCACAAACTGCCAAGGTCTTTGCATGTAGGTCAAAGGAGGTTCCCTCTACCCATCAGTCATCAGACCCGTCAGAGAGTACCACAACACATCTGCGATGAATCTGACTAAGCACCTTCAGCAGTTGGAAAGACCAATGAAGTACCTAAACAGGAGGATTACTGGCCTCAAACAGTTGCCCCATGCAACAAGACTGAATTTAACTCAATCTGTACTCCGTTGCATACTGTCTACTCAAGAGATCTCTGCCCAACAGACAGGTCCATGTCATGGCAACACTCCGATCTGCTCTGAGTTACATGCTCAATGGCACTAAATATACAGACCCAACTGATATTGCCAACATCCTGGCAGATAGGATCAGTGTTAACCTTACCCCCCTCTCACCCATGAAAGAGCACATCTCTATAATGGAAGACTGCAAAGTTGCTGTCATCATGGCTGCACAGGTAAAAAACACTCTCCAAAGCCAGTATCACAGCATCCATGGGACCAAATAACTTTTCAGGCTGTGTTCTACACAAACTACAGAATGAACAGGCACCACACCGACGTACCATGTTCAGTCATAGCCTCACCTCAGGCTTTGTGCCTGCTGAATGCTGCACAGTGACGGTTATCCCACTACACAAGGGTGGAGACACCATGGACCTCAGGAACTAGCACCCCATTAGCCTGATGAGCCTGCTGTGCAAGGCCATGGAATGTATCATCATACAACTTATAAAAAAAGACATTGGTAATCCCCAAACTCTGGACCACAACCATGTTGGGTCTGTAAAATGCAGATCATGTCTCCTACACCTGATAGATGACATTGAAGCAGTCACCAGAACTGTAGACAAGGGTAAGGTGTTTCGAACAGCCTATGTAGATCCTGTCACGGCTTTCAACACCATCCCACACTCTGGAATTATAGATAAACCCACTAAACAAGGTATAAATTGCTATGTTACAAGATGGATTGCCAACTGGCTTACTGGCAGAACACACACTGTGATGAAAGTAGCAGACTCCAAGTATGACTTTGGACTAGTGATGAGTGCAGTACCACAGGGCCTAGTCCTGGGTCCTTGTTCTGTTTTGTATCTACTTCCCTGAAGTAAACTTTAACATGGAAGGTCTGTGGCTAATGAAGTTTCCAGATGACTGCAAACTAGGAGCCATAATTGTAAATACTAAAGATGTGGACATCCTACAAAAGGGCCTCACTGAGACAGATGGCTGGTGTCAAAGCCATGGGCTCAAGCTCAATGCCAAAACGTGCATTGTCATCCCCTTTGCTAAAAACTCTGTAGCCATGAACTATAACATAGGCGGTAGTATACTTAACACTGAAAGTGTGATAAAAGACCTTGGGTCACAGGTGGACAGTGGACACACCCATGATAATCACATCCCCACAGTGTGGCACACCTCATCACAAAAGGAGTCTCATGCAGAATAGAAGAGGATAGAAGAGGACATTGTTCCCCTCTACTCATCACTCACTAGATCCATAATGGAGTACAATGCCCATTTTGCTAAGTACCTCACAAGACATGTACACCAACTGGAAAGCCTGCAGCAATACCTCACAAAGAGCATTAGCGGCCTGAAATACATGCCATACACAGACCATCTCAAAATGCTCCAGCTGTACTCTCTCGCATATCACCTACTCAGAGGTGATCTCTGCCTAACATACAAAGCTATGTCAAGCACAGAGCTGTTGGACATGCTCCACGTAAAACACTCACAAATCCTCTGATCTTCAGACTCAAAACCATGAGTGAAATACAAAAGGAAGGGGTGTATCCATTTACCTTATGGATGCCCACACCATCAGGTTAGTGGCACAGCATGAGGCATTGGAGACCATGCAAGTGCAACTAACATTGGGCAAAGCTGCTTATTAAATTGTAGCCTGCTACAGATCACCCACCTTGTCTCAGGAACCTCACTCAGTATTCATGAGAACAGTGGAAATATAAAGGTCCTATCAAACACCATTATATGAGGAGATTACAACTACCCAAAACATTGAGTGGGAGAATTACTTGTGTACAATGTCCTTTGCCCAATGTTTCCTAGAGTTTAAAACCCAAATGCCCTGGAACAGCTGGCCACCACTCCCACTGGAGGTGACAACGTACTGGACCTGATCATCACCAACATAGGGTACCAGTGTTCCACGGCAGAGATAAACCCCTCGCTGGTAATATCAGATCATAAAGTGATCACACTGGACATCCACACCCCCCACCCCAGTCAAGGAAACCACTGTGAAGACATTTTCAAAAGCAAACTGCACACTTCCCAAGACCAAAGTGGAAAGTTCCAAAGCCCCTTGCTATAGGATAATGCTATACAGTCTGCTGAATCATTTACAAGTGCATTCTATGAGCATCTACAGGGATGCAGGGATCGAGACATGCCAAATAAAACCAAGATGCACTCCTCCAAAAAAAAAGAAATCAATTTGGTGGTCGTCGCCCATAAAAAAGCTATACAACAGAAGGAGGAAACAAACACATGATAGAGCAAACTTCACAAAAGGAAAGGCATCACTGATCATTATTAGGAAGACACAACGATCGCTCATAAAAGAATGCAAGGCTGGTTTCTAAAGACAAATTGCCAAGGAATGTAAGAATAACAACCACAAATCCTTCGTTAGCTGTACCAAACATTTAGGTGGCAACTTCCAAATATGCTGTCAGCTACTGACAAATGGCAAGAAATACACTGAACCAACTTACACTGGCCATATCCTGGGGGACAGATTCAGTGCAAACTCCACCGCCATCACCCCCAAAAGGGCCTGTGTCCATCCCAGATGAATGCAGAGCCCCAGACTTCATGGACATGCAGGTAAAGACAGCCCTCTCCAAAGCTAAGAACACAGGATCAATGGGACAGGATGGTGTTCCAGGCTGCATCTTACACCAGCCACAAAAGGAACTACACCCTCACCTACATTCACTGTCCAGACTCAACCTTACCACAGGCTATGTACCCAAAGAATGGCATACACCAACAGTCATCCAGCTCCACAAAGGGGTGCCACAACAGAACCTGGAAACCATTGCCCTATAGGTCTACTCAGCCTGGTCTGCAAAGCTATGGAGCAAATTATCATGGAACCCATAAACAGAGACATTGGGGACCTGCAGACACTGGACTCTACACAACTTGGCTTTGTTAAAGGCAGATCCTGCCTCCTAAACTTAGTTGACTCATTTGAAACAGTTACCAAGGACATAGATGGAAGTGAAAGTAGTCCACACAGCCCACCTGGACCTCACTAAGGACTGTCGACACCATTCCCCACTCTGTCATCATGGACAAGCTTACCAGCTTGAACATTAACAGCTATGTCACAGGATGGGTGGGCAACTGGCTCACAGGTCAAACACACATGTTCAGAGTTGCGGGTGCCATGTCCGACTATAAGCCAGTCACAAATGGCATCCCACAGGTCTTTGTCCTGGAACACCACCTGTTCAGTAGATACTGCTCAGAGGCGCAGGCAAGCATGGGAGGAGTATGGCTGAACAGGTTTGCAGATGACTGCTATCTCTGGTCCATAATTGACTCTATGCCTGACACAGACATCCTCCAGAGGGGTCTTACAGAGACAAATATCTGGTATCAAAACAATGCCCTCAAGCAGAATGCCAAAGAATGCATAGTCATCCCCTTTGGATAAAACAAAGTGCACAAAAATTACCACATAGGTGGTAATCCAGTATGTACGGAGAAAGTAATTATGGCCCTGGGGACCCAGGGAGATAGTAAACTCTCCTTTGATGATCACACGGCCAAAGTGTTTAGAAATTCCTTCTATGTAGCCCACCTACTTTTACCTAAAGTAACCCACTATGTCTAGTCTGATGATGTCACCATCCTACAAATATACCTGCGGAAAGGAGAACTCACAGTAATGTGTATAGTGCGTTGTATAAATGCATTCTTCTCTAGTATCATAAAGTAGTTAGGTAGGGGCTTGAATCCTGCACTTGACAACTGTGTGTGTGTTTTTGTGTGTGATCTCCTTTGAGAAGAGCAACCTTTTTGTAGACCACTAAAACACCTTAAAAGTGGTATACTCATCTTTGTCAAGTCTGATGATGTCACCATCCTACAAATATACATGTGTAAAGAAAAACCTCCAGTAGTGTGTATAGTGCGTCATGTTAATGCGTACCCCTTCAGGATCATAAAATAATTAGGTAGGGGTTTGAATCCTGCACTTGACGTGTGTGTGATCTCTTTGGAGAGGACCAACCTTTGTGTAGACTACTAAAACACCTTAAAAGTGGTATACTTCTCTTTGTCAAGTCTGATGATGTCACCATCCGACAAATATACCTGTGGGAAAGAGAGCTCTCAAAAATGTGTATAGCATGTCGTGGTAATGTGTACTTCTCTAGTATCATAAAGTAGTTAGGTAGGGGTCTGAATCCTGCACTTGACAGCTGTGTTTGCATCTGATCTCCTTGGAGAGAAGCAATCTTTTTGGAGAGTAGTAAAACACCTTAAAAGTGGGATACTTATCTTTGTCAAGTCTGATAATGTCACCATCCTACAAATATACCTGTGGAAAGAAAAGCTTCCAGTAATGTGTATAGCACGTCGTGGTAATGTGTACTGCTCTGTTATCATACAGTAGCTAGGTAGGGGTTTGAATCCTGCCCTTGGTGAGTGTGTGTGAGCTCTATGTGTGTGACACTGTTGGTCAATGACTTGTGGGTTTTGCTTTTACTACTGTATGACAACAGTATGTGCATTGCACGTCAGGTAGCTGTGTGGCAAATACATATACATACATGTGACCTCAAGTATTTCACAGGTGGGAACCCTGCTTTCTCCATGAACACATCTTTCATCTTTGCCAGAGTGTGCTGCCACTTTCCAGACCTTAGGTCACATCTGTATGCTTGTGACAAGCCCAGCCACTGCAGTGATCCCTGGCCTAGGTCATCCGTGTCACACACACTCATTACAGTTTCTATTGCATAGTGTGAGTGAGGGTTTATGGCTGAGGTATATTTCAGACCTGTTCAAATGCAGCAAAGTCCGTCATTGATGGCTATTCATTATAGGTGTAGAACAACTTTTGTGGATATGCATGCAGACCCCTTATTGCTTATGTGATCCACCGAGGATTTCAAAATACCTTTGGAACTGTGATTACCAAAGGAGAGATTACGTAACACTTGGCTGCATGGACACATCGGTACCTGTTCAACATGTTGGTGGCTACTACCTATGTGGTACTGTGGGAATACTATGTTTTGTAAAGGTGGATGACTATGCTTTAGTTGGCTTATAGCTTTACAGCATGGGTTTGACAACAGGTATCTGTCTGTATGATACCCTTGTGGAGGATGTGTGTGTCATCTGGAGAATGCATTATAGGCCACAGTATGCATTTCCAGACATGGACGTACATATCTCTACTGTGATTGCTTGTACCTAAGAGAGCTATATGCCAAACAGGAGTGGTCTCAGGAATGGGTGCAGGTGAATACCACTGGTTACTGGCATAGTATTGTATAGTACCTGAAGGATCCCAATGTTACTGTGTGTCCTACATCTGTGTGTCAGTTGTCAAGACATCATCTAACGATTGTTTATGGTCAGGCTGTTGAGGTTATATATACTACCAGAATGCAAAACAATGAAAGATAGTAACAGTATCACCCACAGCACAGTGTCAAACCATGTCATACACGCATGTTTACTCAAGTTCCACAATGTGTGTAGTACAATGCATACTGGCCACCAATAGGAACTATGGAGTGTTACTGTGTAATACAGGGCATGTCACCCTGCCCATGTGTCCACTATGCACGTACATGCAGACAGTGCACCTCCACCATGTTCACAAATGTACATATGCACATCTGTGCTACACACATCCCACACGTACTGTCCACTCTCTAACACATGCTGCCGATACTACACACATCAGCCAAGTGGCACGTGGGCGGACAATACAATATTGGAACTAACACTGGTGTAAACAATACTACATTGACAATCATAGCTTTAATGCATCATGCCTGCTCAGCTACACCTTCAAGGATATCATTACACTTTACTGCTAACAACATGCTAACATTGCTATACTGCTATAAAGTCACCCTGTGCATCAGCACCATGGTAGCCTGTTCCTGCATCAATGTTACAGATGACAGGAGGTGGCACAGGTTTCATCATATGCACAGGGTGTGTTGTTGGTTTGCCAGAGCCCTACATTGAGCCATCCAATCGACATGTATGTATATGTGTGTGTGTGTGTGTGTGTGTGTGTGTGTGTGTGTGTGTGTGTGTGTGTGTGTGTGTGTGTGTGTGTGTGAGGGCCAAGAGTACTGCTATGGGCCAATGTTGATGTAATGTGTGCGGGTATGTGTTAGCCCTAGGTGTCTGGTTTCTGTGTGTGTGTCTGCATGCACACAGTTCCACCATGTGGCTGCCATATACGGGGATTTGTGGGACAGCCACAGACTGCACCTGCTAGGCTTTACAGATCACCGTCTCTGGCCATGGGTACAGTACCTGTGCCTGGCAGGTGTGCTACTGACAGTATCAGGTACTAAGCCAGACTGGGTACTATCCTCAGAGGTGGACAGATGTACACTGGACCCAGGTCCCTGCTGGGACTGTCCAGAGCCACGTGCATGTGATCTTCTAGGACGGTCTATGGGCAGCCCACCCCAACATTTCTGGGGCTGGTACTGGCACTACAGTAGCTGCTGTGACTTGAGGGACGTCCGTTGTGACTGCCAGCTGAAGATGTTGCTGGCATACACCTACATCGATGTCTCAACCATCCCGCACTGTCCTGACACATGGACATGACATTGCGGAGGACATCTAATGTCTCACCCCAACATCTATCAGTGACCTCAGTGTAATTATGGATGGCACCTGCTAGGTCACGGATACTGTCAATTACAGCGGTGTTATGTGCCCTTATTCCCTGTCTGGTGTATCGTTCCATATGTGCTTGTGCCTCCATGACAGCCTGGAACATGCGTGAGGTTGTAAGACCTTTGGCACATCTGCCAGGGGCATGATGAGCAGCAGTGCTCTGATGAGAACCCCTGGACATCTGCCTATGTGGTACCATTCCAGACATCTGGGTATGGCTGCTGTGTCAGGATGCATGTGCCATAGATACCACACTGTCCTGGCCAATGCCGACTGTACACTGTCCCTCAGCTAAGGGCATTGATGATGGATGTATTGGCAGTATGACTGTGTGCATGGATGGGGAGGACACTTTTGTACTGTTGATTGGTGGCCCAATGACAGACCCTGGCAAACATGCCTGTGCCTCAACACACCTATCCTCCTTATCACTATTTGGCTCAGTGACATTGGGTTCCCTGCTGCAGTGAACCAGCCCAACCTCAGCACCTGTGAGAGGAAGACATGAAACACACTTTACAAACTGTACATAATGTCGGCACACATGCACACATGCACACATGAACACATGAACATGTGCACACGTGCACACATGCACACATCCACACATGAACACATGCACACATGCACACATTCACACAAATACACTCCTCACTAAAGCAGACACGCACACACACACACACACACACCACCAGCAATCCAGAACGTACTCAATAGCGGTTGATGGTGGGGTACAGTATCACAAGCCAAACAGTCATATCACACGTGTCAGCATGCAGGACATGTGTTGCTCAACAGCATGCAGTGCGAGTGTAGACAGCCCTTGCTAATAACAGTATACATGGCTTTGATGCATGTGTATTGTTGTTCAGTGATTGGCATCACCCTGGAACGCAATGTGTACATGGACACAACATTGCTGTGCAAGTATTAAACGCTCTGCAATGTCCTATGCACCATCACTCACAGGTATACATACCATGGCTGGATGTGTATCTGTGTGTCACATAGATATCCATTTCTGATTAGAGCTTCTGTGTCTTTAGCAGATAATTGTGGACACAGGTTTAGCACATGCATGCTATGTATACACACAGGATGAGTGGTGCATGTATACCTGATGGAATACCATTGCTCAACATAGTCATTGTACAGTAGTTATGGAGAGTGTAGGACATATTGTGGACATGCCAGTGCTAGCCATGACATGGCATGCTACAACACAACTGCAACATTAAAAATCACACATACCCAATGTGTGTCATGTGACCTATACACTCAAATAGCATTACAAGACATATATGTGTTACTTTGCACAAATGGTGATTGCTTTGCATATTGTGTATAGGTGCATATGTTTGCACACACACAACACTGAGGTGCATAGCAATGAATGCTATATGTAGTACTGTGGTTACTGTAACTGGGTGGGGTATAGTACCATAAGCCATCATTATGCAGCATGATGTGGTCACTCAAGGCTACTAATGTGTGCCAGACCAGCACCTAGCATGCTGTACCTGAACTGCAGTACTATGGCTACATTCACCATTTTACAACCAGTTGTTACATGGGTTTGTAAGGTGCCCAGTAGGGAGCATTGTCTAACATGAATGTGTTATGTGTTGAAGAGTGTCGCACAGCCCCATGATAGGCCTCTACCCCTCAAGTATATTATGTGTGCTGTGTGGATGACATTTGGAATATTGGAGTGTGACCTTACAGCGGGTGTCTGAATACACCATGTGTAGCATATTAACGTGTACTGCATATGACAAAGTTGTGTATGTTGTGTGCATGTGTATCGACTCTGCCTATCCAATGTCCACTACAGTGTTGCCACAATTGTGTGGGATGCCCTGTGTATTGCATGTGTTTCGGGCAGCTACTCATGTTACTCAGATGTGCATAGTCTCACAGCAAACATGCACAGCATGCATTATGCGTAGGTGTGTTCCGTGTACATGGCCTACACCTCACCTATGATATGCACATTTAATTTACAATATTAAATGTAGAACACACTCACCCGCATGGATCTGCTGCCTTGCTGTCACACCAGAGTGACCTACAAGGATATGAAACAGTTTGTCAGTGGCAACAACTGTGGCATTGCTACTGTGGGTTTGCAGTCTTACAGTAGTACAACAGTTGACAGTCACAGGCCTACAGATTATGCTACAAATTATCAGTATTGCACAACACCAGGCTTCACATCTTCTAACTACACAGTACACATCTCACATGTGCATGATCTACCAATAGAGGTAACAATAGTCTACAGATATGCCATGTTACCTGCATGCTCCATGTCAACTCACTGGGTGGCTCCGTCCTCCATGATGATACATGTTTGCTGTTGTTATTGGCCAGGAGTCACCAGGTTCAGGAGCAGCTCCTCCACTCTGGTGAGGGGGGATGGATGGCTACCCCACCACCTGTGGCAAGCTGTTTTCTATGGACATCAGACGCACGCTGCCGGACATGTCTAAGTAAATCACTGCAGTGATGGCATACCTGCTCATAGGTCTGGTTATGCATGCCTATGTCATTTACCCTATGGACAACATCTTGCCACAGTGCAGTCCGCTCATGCTGGTCCTGGCTGGTTCTTGAGAACAGCGGGGTGTAGTGCTGAACCAGGCTGGTTGTTATCACTTCATTCTCTGCTTGGCTATAGGTAGGGTTGCGATGGTAAGCCATGACCCTGGAAGACAATGAAACAATATGTGTGAGCAAGTCATGTGGCACACTTAATATTCTAAAGTACAGATATCACTGAACTGACATATATAGCAACCTATTGGCTGTCAGAGGATGCACACTTTCAATACCACATATCAGTGCTCAACCCACAACTGCCTGACAGTACCTGGCACGCTCTATATATCAAACCATGTTCTGCACAGCAACAAAGAGAAACCAGTATGTAAGACTATACAACAGTACATGGCACACTGTATGCGACACAATGCACCACCTAGACACAGGAGGTATATATCAAGCTAATGCATAAAGAAATATGTCATCCATTGCAATGATTGTAAAGTCCAGTTAGAGTATTACCAGTATACCACACTAGCTGTTGATGGCAAACCCCTGCCTAACATATGTGCACGTTCATTAATATAGGTGGCATACTGCTGTAGTAGACTATACATGTTGCTAGAAATGCACTTATATCCTGTGACACACATATGACCGAGGGCATGTTACAGGCATACCCACCCACACATCAGACA
>NC_056730.1:207022701-207053525 GCF_019279795.1 Protopterus annectens
CACTTCCATGAATATAGTTTATGAACTCATCAAACATTGCTAAATCACCCCTACAAATCAGAAACAAATCATCTATGAATCTTTTATAAAAAAGAATTTGTGTATAGTATGGATTTACACTTTCTGACAAAATATGTTCCCCAGGATTCACTAATCTTCCATGCAGAAATAAATGATTCCTGCACAGAAATGACCATTTAAGTGCAGCATGGCAGCGCGCCATGCATATTTACTAAGGTACGCTGCCTGTGTTCCTAAATTAACATGGAGCCGTGGATGAGTACAGGGGATGTGTCTGAGAGCAGAGTTCTCACAATATACATGCCCCTGCACTCAAGAATTGCCATTCGGCAATTAAAATTAGTGAGAATGCTCAAAGCACCCCAAATACGTCAGAATAGCTGTAAAATGTACAGATGCACCCATAAATCCACAGCAATATGTTAAACCTGTCCCTCCATTTGTTCCCCCATCATTTCAGGGTTTGTCCAGAGTTTGCACTCCAAGAGGTTGAGAAGTATGCCCATCGTGAAGCAGAAAGCTAACAAAATAACAGGTGTAGCAGTAGCAGGGATATTTGTGAAGGGTATAGATAAAAGAACACTACAAGTTCTTTTTTTTATAAAAGTGATAAATTGTAACCATAGCTGTGCAGGTGTGCCCATTGCTAAGCTACACATAGTCCAGCTTAAACAGCACAAGATGTAAAATAGCAAGATTCATTCAATAGAAGCAGTACTGCTATAATGTAGTGGTTAGAGCATATGCTTTGCAAGCAGTCATTCCCCGTTCGATCCTCACTGTAGCAAATTTCCATTTTACATGTGAAAGCAATTCATAAACAATTATTTTGTGCATAACCTACTAAATAACATATTTGTGAACTGGAGTACTGCATTAAGTCCAGATGTGAGGTGTAATAAAGTGGTGAAATCCCCCGATAAACACAAGTGCCCCATACAGTATACTTAAACATGAATCAGAGATACTAATCAAATTTATGCTATGTAATGAATGATAAATCAATGCCATACAGCAAATAGTGTGTAAAATTAAAAATAAGCAATGCTAAGCATTGCACACCTCTCTCCTATCACCCCTTTTTCTTATCTTTTAAAGAAATTAGCGCATGGGTAAGCGGGAGGAAGCACTTTTAAGCAGTACTAAGCTGGTTTAAGGCTGTTTGCACAGGGGTAAGCAATGCCTACACAGAATAAGCAATCCTGAGGCTAACTCTCTGTAAGCCTATTTACCTGGTAGTTAGCATTGCTTACCGTTGCTCAATCCCATGCAAACCCACTTACAACTGCTTAAAAGTGCCTTAGTCACTCTGTATCCAACAGCCCTTGTTCTGTCCAGCAACAAAATAATCAGCTTTTGCAAATCTCGGACCCAGAACCCTGCACACCATAGCCACAGTGATTTACCACTACGCCATATCAGCTGCACATAAAATTGAGGTATACTCAAACAGATCCTCACTGTAGTTACATGTGAAGGGAATTTATAAACAATTTTTTTTGCTGTATAACCTACTAAATAGCATGTATTTGTGAACTGGAGTACTGCATTAAGTCCAGATGTGAGGTGTCATTGTAATAAAGTGGTGAAATCATTACTCAAATTTACAACATTATTTGAATAATAAATCAATGCCAAACAGCAAATAGTGTGCAAAATTAAAAATAAGCTACACTAATCATTGCACACCTCTGCTTACCAGCTGTAAGCAATGTGTAGCCCAACTAAATAGAGTTGCCCACTGGTATGCCCCTTTACGCAATGCCACCCTTAGATAATCAGGTTTGCCCATAGCTTAGCATTTTCAAAACCATCCAATCATGACAAAGTGTGTGAAATTGTCCCTATGTAAACCACACAGGTGGGAATACATCTCATAACTGGTTGCAGCTTTCTCCTGTAGGCATAATGGCTGGTGCTGGGAAAGGACTGCGCTTCCGAGTGCAGCGCTGGGGCATCCAGGAGTCTAAGGTCATGGCAGGACTCCTGGTAAAAGAACATGAAGAGAGACTGCTGCAGGGCCAGTACCAGGGTTCCCAATATAAAGTGGAAGCCTGGGACCGTCTCGCCTGTGACCTCACCAGTGCTACTGGCATCCGTCAAACTGGTGAGCAGGTCAGGTATCACTATGCCGACCTGAAACAGAGGAAGAGAGAGCTCTTAAATCAGTGGATCCAAGAAGGTAGGCAGAGTGGTGATGTCCCAGCAGTGTGTAAGCACTCATTCTACTAACTGTTTAATAATTGCCTAGCTTGTGTATATTATGGATAGGTATGGATAAATATTCCTCTATGTCTGACAGCTGCAGTGGAGTGGGCTGTCAGTCAGGAAGTCCATACGTGTAGGCTGTAAAAGCTACGTTGCGAGACAGGTTAGTAATAATCTTGCATGTACTGTCATAAGAAATAAATGTAAAAGTAGTAGAAAGTTAATTGCCAGTATAAAACCTGTATTGTGTATGGGATGTACTGAATAAAACAGACAATATGGCAGGAAGAATCTCATATAGGTTTATGTAAATAAAAGGGTAATAGTCTGGCAATAAAGGTCTAACTCCTGGACTGCTTGTGTTTACTCTGGTATCATATGGTAATGCAGTGTTGCATTCTCTTAATAGTACTGTTGTATTAAGCACTGTTATTCACACTGTGCTACATAAATAAAATGTGTAGGAATGTCTGTATATGACTGCTGTAATCACAAGGTCATATAGTACAACTGAGGGAGACTTAGAAAACAGTGAAAAGATACACAGCAAAATCCACAATAGCACACTCTACTGCGATGTAAACTGTTGTATATTTAGCCCACACAGACATGGTTCTAATCCTGAGAGAGGTAGTAAGCTGTATGCATAATCATACCCCTCAACTGTACAGATTTTTTCAGAAAGTTCAGATAATTGTCTTAAAATTTTCACCTGTCACCCTGTCCCCCTGGCAAATCAGTGGGATGATCCCAGAAGTTTAGGCAGCAAATAATGACATACCACTGATTGTCAGACATCATAACCGTCAGAAAAATATCTGTAAGAACAAACCTTTCTCTCTAGCAACTCAACAAAATGTTATGAGTAATATGTAAATTATGTCCCATCTCTAACTCCATGTTGTGAAGCTATGACCAGAGTGTGTGCAGTAACAGAGTGAGACATATGTGCATAATAATAATGTGGAATCTGGTAATGTGTGGCAACATTCAGGTAGTGTTAACAAACATTCCATCCACAGGTCTGTCAGATAAGAAAACTGCCTGGAAATAAAGATTGAATTCCTGGACTGGTACTGTTTATTCTGGTATTTTATGGCATTGTTAGTGTTGCAGTTTGTCTGAATAATAATGTATTAGTTATCACTAACACCCACACTGTGCTACATAATAAAAATGTCTAGGGATCCCTCTATAAGACTGTTGTAATTACAAGGTCAGATTGTAAAATCATTGGAGACTTATAGACAGAAAACAGTGAAAAGATACACAGCAATATCTAAATAGCACACTCAACTGTGATGTGCACTGTTTTATTTTTGGCAGACACAGCCATGGTTCAAATCCTGGGAGTGGTAGTAAGCTGTATGCATAATCATACCCCTCAACTGTACAGATTTGTTCAGAATGTCCAGATAATTGTCCCATATCCATTGCCTATTACCCTGCCTCCCTGGCAAATCAGTGTGATGATCTCTGAAATTTAGGCAGCTTTTAATGATGTATAACTGATTGTCAGAACTGTAAATATTCAGAAAATGTATATGAAAACAAACCTGTCATTGTAGCAACTCACCAAAAAGTTTATGAGGGCAATTGGCAAAATATGTCTCATTTCCACCTGCATGTTGTTAAGCCTTGACCAGAGTGTGTGCAATAAGAGATTGAGAGGTATGGGCATAATAACATCAACCTGGAAAATGGGAATATGAGTAGAAACAGTCAGGTAGTGTTAACAAACAATACCTCCACAGGTATTCCAGGTAAGAGGTGTATACTGTAGGTAAAACAAAGTTCATGTATATACTTGTCTACAAACATACAACTGTCCAAACTAAGGCCATAGGGTAGTGTAATAATACATGCAAGGTACAGATTACAGCAGTGACTAAGAAAGTTGTGAGAACTACAGGGATATACAAGTGGTTAATTGACATCTCTCTGTCCCACCCCCCACCATATATGCAACAATAATCTAAATACACAACTCAATGGATATGTCATGTGTACAATTAAATCTACTGTTGAGACATATGTCTTATTGTTTGATAAATATTGAAATGTGTTTCTATGCATGTTACATGGTGAAATGCTCCCACATTGGTGGCATGTTGTCATCAATGTAACCTGCATGCTGCTGTAATGGCCATTGTGGTTCCATATATGCATATGTTCTGTTTGCTATGCAACTGTTTCACATCTGGTGTTTTGGGTTAATGGGAATATTTATGCATGCTGTTATACCTAACTATGGATTGTATTGACTATTACTAACCCACATATGTTTTAAAACTGCAACACCATAGCACATTTGGGAAGGCTGTTACCAATGGACCCACCTCTCCCACCTCATCTGGCCGTGGCACTGGGCACCAGCACATCTGGGGCCCACCCCGGGACCTCCTCGTCCACTGGTCCTGCACCACCTTTGGGTAGAACCACCTCAGGGGATGGGACTCACCCCCCAGGAGTGGGCACAGACAGGAAACTGTCACCCATCATCAGGTCCAGGGTCTCCATGCGTAGCGAGCTTCGCAAAGAGTTTGGAGATCTGCTATGCCAGCTTGAAGGCCACATGGCACATTTATAGGGTCAGCCTGCCCCTCCTAGCCAGCCTCCAGTGCAGCCACCTTCAGGGCCATGAAGGTGTAGTGGTGACTGCCCATAATTGGGGACAACAGTCCCACTGTTTCCATTTGGGGGCTCACAGGCTTCCGACTTCCAAACACCCCTTAACATCAAAGGTTTTTACCCCCCACATGTCATATATCATCCCTGTATGCTGTCTTGTCTGTCTTGTCTGTCATCCTGCCAAACCTACCTACCCAAATATACCTACTATCCTTCCACAATATCTCACTCTCACCTTAAAAAAATAAAAAAGGGCAATCTGTCCCCCCACAAAATCTCACCCCATATATAGCTGTCCATTTCACACACATGTCCACTGGACACATGTAATCTGGTGTAACTGGTTTCACAACATATTATTGTTGTTCTCACCCCTCCCTCAGGGGTTTGCATGTCCAAATCTACCTCCAAATTCAGTGTGTATGCATAGCTGTTGCGGTAGAAGAAATGGGCAGCTATGGACCTTCCATACACCTATCCTGCACATCCCTATCTATTTTCCCTATTGTCTTTCCCTCTTTGTGCCCCTTTTTCACCACTTTCCAATCACCCTTTTTTCTTTTATTTTAAACAAATTTGTATGGGGATAAGTGGGAATAAGCATTTTTAATCAGTAGTAAGTGGGTTTAAGCCTGTTTGCGCAGGGGTAAGCAATGTGCACACAGAAAAAACAATTTTCAGGCTAACTCTCTGTAAGCATATTTAACCAGAAGTTAGCATTGCTTACGATTGCGCAAACCCATGCAAACCCACTTACAACTGCTTCAAAGTGCCTTAATCACTCTGTATTCAACAGCCTCTATTCTGCCCAGCAACAAAAGAAGCAGCCCTTGCAAATCTCAAACCCAGGACCCTGCACACTATAGCTAAAGTGATTTAGCACTAAGCCATGTCAGATCTAAATAAATCTGATATTTTCTTAAACATGTCATCCAGCACAGTCATTCAACAGTAGAGGAAATGTATTCTTATATATGTAGATGTGTGTGTGTGTGTGTGTGTGTGTGTGTGTGTGTGTGTGTGTGTGTGTGTGTGTGTGTGTGAGTATATATATATATATATATATATATATATATATATATATATATATATAGTTATATATATAGTTATATGTCTACATATATATATATATATATATATAGTTATATGTCTACATATATATATATATATATATATATAGTTATATGTCTACATATATATATATATATATATATATATATCAATGTACATATATTTAAACATATATATATATATATATATATATATATATATATATATATAGATAAATATGTTTATTTATATATATATATATATATATATATATATATATATATAAAGAACATAACAAATACATATATGGCCAAAGGCACCATTAATAAGGGTTAGGGGGCCCAATTTAAGTACTTCTTGTAATTAATGATATCATCCCCTACTCCACAGCGGAACAGATCTGCCTTGCAACACAATACCAACACTTGCAAGTTTCATATCCAGGACCCTACACAACATATCCACAAGAAGTTAACAATAATCCATCTCACCTGTACAATGTCAGGATGATATTAATAAGATATCATGTAAAACAGTCTGTCTACAATATATATATATATAAAATATGTATGTATATATATATATATATATATATATATATATATATATATATATATATATATATATATAATATGTATATATATATATATATATATATATATATATATATATATATATATATATATATATATATATATATATATATATATATATATATATATATATATATATTTATATATATATATATACATTTCCCATTCTGTTGAATGACAGTGCTGCACGATATGTATGAGAGAACATTACACATATCTATAGACACACACACACATATATATATATATATATATATGTATATATATATGCATATATATATATATATATATATATATATATATATATATATATATATATATATACATACAGTAGTAAGTAGGTGCAAAATAGACAGTTATGTCTGATATGAAATCCATGTTGGGAACACATTGCCCTTGTTTGTGAAGGTGGGATTGGTATGTGGGGGAAGGATAGCAGGTATATTTGGGGAGGTAGGTTGGGTTGGAAGACAGACTAGACAGCATACAGGGGCGGTATATGGCACATGTGGTGGGTAACACCTTGGATGGGGAGTGGTGTTTGGAATGTGGAAGCCCATGAGCTCCCATATGGAAACAATGGGACCAAGGTCTCTAGCCACGAGCTGTCACAACTGCACCTTCATGGCCCTGAAGGTCCTTGGGCTGGGGACTGAGTAGGAGGAGCATGCAGACCCTGTAATTGTGTACTGAGGGCCTCACTGTGGTGTAGCACATCCTCCAAGTCTCTGTGGAGCTTCCTATGCACCGGACCCTGGACCTGACTTCGGGGGACAGGATCCTGTGTGTGTTCCTGGGGGGGTGAACACCATCCCCTGAGATGGTTCCACCTGAAGGTAGTATAGGACCAGCAGATGATGAGGTCTTGGGGTGGGTCCCAGATGTGATGTGGCCTGGTACCATGGCCAGATGAGGTGGAAGACATGGTTCTGCTGGGAACTGTCTTCCCAAATATGCTATTGTGTCACAGTTATAGAACATATGTGGGTAGCAACAGTGGACACATTCCAGGATTATGTCTAACAGCATGCGTAGATATCCCCATTAATACAAAACACCAGATTTGCAGCAGTCACATAGCAAACAGAACACATGCATATATGGAACCATAGTGTCCCTTACAATGGCATGCAAGTGACATTGTTTGTAACAGACCACTAATGATTGTGTTTCAACATAGAACATGACTACAAACACATTGCACAAATTGTTGTACAATACAATATATGTCCCAACAGTAGGTTTGTTGTAAACATACCCACTGAGTTGTGTGATCAGAGTGTTGTTGCAGATATGGTGGGGGGGGACATGTATGAGATGTGTATTAACAACTATTATATCCTTGCAGTATGAGGTTCTCAGACCTTTTTTCCTCTTTGTCTTTCAGGCACTATGTCACGGGAGAGATTGCTGATTTACACCCCCAGGAGAATGAGGACATCATTCAACATCTGGTGCAGCACTTCCACACCCTTTTTGGACATACAGCCCATGATCTGCAGGACAGGACTGCCCTGTGGAATGATCTTGTCCACAGAGTAAATGATGTTGGCCTGCATAACGGCAGTTATAAGCAGGTCCAACATCTGTGCACTGACCTACTCTGCCATGCCCGTTGGCATGCTGCTGTGGTTAGGAGGGACCAGCTAGCCATGGGGGGGATCATGCCATCCAGCCCCCCCTGACACATGCTGAGGAGCTCCTCGTAAGCCTTGAGGCACCTGCCCACCTGCAAACACAAGATCCTGCAGAGACCATTGTGGAGGTGGGTGCTACCCACACAATGGAGGAGAAGCATGCTGTAAGGCCACAGGGCACATCAGTAGACCACTGTTGCGTATCCATCTGCATCTGTAGAGTTTAATCATGCATATGTAAGATAAAATATATATAGTCTGTTGCTGCATTGTAGTAATAAACAGATGTGCATAATCTGTAGTATTGTGGGTTTATACTGTTGATGTACTGTAATGCTGCTCTTACCCTGTACCAATGCCGCAGGTGTGGCTACTGACATCATATCTCTCACACAGCTATGTAGGTCCCTCAGGCATACCTCTGGGTCAGCAGCCTGTAACTGGTGAGTATGGTGTTTGTTCAGGTTTGCCAATACATCGACCATGTTATGGCCATGGTATTTTCCGTGCACACATTTAACACACCTAACCATAATGCATGCTGTACATGTTCACTTATTATTGCTGTTAACTGCACTGCATCACAGTGGTCACCATGGTGGCATATCTGAAGGGTATGTAAGAGTCCTGTAATATAACTAACAACCTGTTTTTGCAAGCTGTGTGCACAGAGATAAACATAATGGTGGGGCAAATGGCCTACAGTAGGGACATGTGTGAAACATCACCATTATATAGTGTCTATACCACTATTACAATGGCAACTGTTACAGATCTACACAACGGCATATAACAATACTACATTCCACAACCCTTACAACCTGTAATGTGGTCTTAACATGAGCAATGAATGTGTAATATGGAATCCTATGTTAGGACAGCAAATATATGGAATAAATACCTTAACAAACACTGCAAGCATATGTGTGCATACACTCCAAATAACATATTGTGGAAGGAGCTTTTGAGGTACTGACAGCATGCACTCTTCATGAGTATGGACCTTCCAGCAAGTACAGGTCCTCAGTGTCACACCAAGAAATAGTCTGCTGACCAAGACGTTTGCCCATCAAATGTGCCCACTTACCTGCAACTGATGCAGTCGTGGTTTTCACACATCTTACAAGCCATGGAATAGATCCCATACCCAACAGGTATCATGCAGGAGTTGGACATATAGCCTTACCTCACCATTGCATATACCATGGCAAACAGTGCAGACAGTCATGTATGTGAGACAGGATGTATGGGACAGGATTAATGTAGAAAATAAACAGATGGCCATCCAAGACAGATGACAACGCATGTTGCAAACTGGTCATGCAGGCTGCCTAGTAACATGCCGCAACACTGAGGGAGATGCAGGAATGTCTAGAAAGTTCTGGCTGTGCAGTACCTGTGTCAGCAATCGCCTGGCCTCTGCACAATTGTGGCATATGGGTTAGGGTAATCAGATGGGACAGTTGTTTCACAGGAAACATCAGCCAGGGCTCTCTACAGGTAGTGTAGGCATAACATCAAAAGTCCCCCAAAGGCATGTGTTACAATGTGTACTGGTGTACCAAGACCATGTTGGAAACCTACAGACAGTATCAATTAAGATACATGTGCTGCACAACCAACACCTCACCCCACCACAGGCCCACCATCCCCATCTGTACCTTGCTGGTGCCCATGTACACCTCTATATTTGCCATTCATTAGAAGGGAATAGGCCAGTACACATTGTGTTCACAATTTGGGACACTGCAAAATGTCACACATGTGTAGGTCATAGTTGTCAAGCATCTGAAAAAAGGCTGAGGATGGGGAGGGGTGTCATCCTGAAACACAACAGTGAACTGAAGCAGAGATCCAAAGCTCATTAGGAATGGGTGTATCTGCACACAGTGAAGGTCATGAATTGTGACAGACATAACCCTGACTCCACAGCAGTAGTGACGGCACTGTGTGACCTCCAAGGGCTGTGCACATGAGTTGTCCTTGCAATCATGCAGAGTTTGGGGACATTTGTAGGGCAGAGTGACCAAATACTGGCAAATGCAGATGGCCCATGCTAGTATACCCCTTCCAGGAATAGTGACTGCTGTAGTACACTTAACAGTTGCTGCAACAAACCATCATGATAAGGATGTGCACACATATGCACCCATATATTCTATGCATCTCAATCAGCATCTGCACAACTAACACATTTGTTTGATACTGCATTTGATTGCACAGGTCATATGTCACATATCAGGTTTGTGTAATTTTAACATATGCAGTAATGTGGCCCCATGGCATATCAGGGAAGAGGGTGCCATGTCAATAAGGGTGTGTACACTCCCCATAGCCACAGTAAAGTTTGACGGTTGTCATTGTAATTGTATTTCAATAGCCATACATGCACCACTGATGATGAAATCTGTAAATCAGACATCAGGCATTCACAAATGACATCTGTCCATATATCATCCTGGGTATATGTCAGACAAACACATAGGGGCTCTGAGAAGCAGAAGAAACATAACTGACACAAATATACACATTCAGCAATGGTGTGTACACCTGTGAGGTATGGTGCACAGTACATGCCAGGGTGCTGAACAGGTGCACAGCAATACTGTGTACATGGATGCAGTGTGTTCCAGAGAAAGGGCCATCACGTACTAACATAACCCATGCATCACAGAGATGTATAATGTTGGTAACAGGGATTGACTATAGCTGCCCTGCATGCTGTTGAGTGCCTTATGTTATGCATGTTGACAGATGGGTAATGAGAGATCTGTGTGTAATATCTTTGTGCACCCTTACCTGTAAGTGTGTGTGTGTGAGTGTGTGTGTGTGTGTGTGTGTGTGTGTGTGTGTGTGTGTGTGTGTGTGTGTGTGTGTGTGTGTGTGTGTGTACTGTTAAGCAATGACGTACAGGTCTTAAGGTGCATTTCTTGTTTTTCCTTCACAGGTGGTGAGGTGGATCAAGGTTCCTCCTGCAGGCAAACTGATGTTGGTGCCCATACAGACACTGATAATGGTGATAGGTGTGTTCAGGCACAGGCAGGGTTGTCAGGGGCTGAAGCAGCACCATCGTTTGACATCCCACTGTTATCCACCCCATCCTCGCACATAGTCACATTACCTATATATACCCCATCACAAATAGCCATAGCTGAGGGACAGTTGGTGGGTGGTAGCATGGGACAGGACAGTGTGGTATCTATGGCATGTTTATCTGGACACAGCAGCCATAGCCAGATGTCAGGTAGGCTACCACACAGGCAGATCTACAGGGGAGCTCATAAGAGGGTTGTGGGTCATCATGTCCCTGGCAGAGGTGCCACATCTGGTGTCACCAGATGCTTGTTTCAGGTCATCATGCAGGTGTAAGCATGTATATAACAGTATACCAGACAGGGTCTGAGGCTACTCATTCAGCTGTTATTGACAACATCCGTGATCTTGGAGGTGCCCACCATTATTTTGCAGAGGTCATGGATAGACGGTTGGGTGAGATGGTGGGAATCCTTGGCCGTGGAATGTCTGTGCTGGAGCATATGGTGGGAGTAGTGTGACAGCCATGTGGACGTAGGCCAGCAACACCAACAGCTGGAGGTCGACATGGACATGCCAGAAGTCAGAGCTGCTCCCGTAGTGGCACTACCAGCCCCTGCACTGCAGGGGGATGTTGTCCACACCACAACACAGCAGGTCATATGCACGTGGCCCTGGCCGATCTCAACTTGGGACCTGAATCCAGCGGACATAGGTCATCAGTGGACAGTACCATATCATCGTTTGTAACTGGTGATGCTTGTGAACCCCTGGCAGGCACAGTTCTCATGTCCGTAGCTGGAGACGGTGAACTGCATACCCTGACAGGTATGGTCTGCAGCTCTCCAACAAACACCTGTATAGGGCAGCCACATGGCAGAACTGTGTGCATGCATACACACACACATCACCAACATAACTAAGGCAACCCCATACCTACACACACCTCATCACAACAGCTCAATTAACAATTATAACCCCTCATACACACATGATGTAAAATGTATGGCTCAGCCTAGGTCTCTGGCAAACCAACAACATATCCTGTGCATATGATGATACCTGTGTCACATCCCTGTCATCCATAACATCAATGCACGTTTAGGATAATATGGTTCTGATGCACAGGGTGACTGTACTATGGTTTAACAATGTAATGCTGTGTAACATGTTGTAAGCACTAAAGTTTAATGCTTACATGTCAGGAAGTGTAGCTGTCTAGCCATGATGCATTATAGCTGTTATTAAAATTGAGTGATTGTAGTGTCCAAAATGTATTATGTTTTTGTTGTAGGTGCCCATATGTCAGCAGAATGTTGGTCTGCTGTTGTTTCCTAAAAGGGGTATGGCACTGTGGTGACACCTTTACTGTGCCATATCCTGGGTACAGCTGAACTCATGTCACAGGTCTGTATAGCAGTTACTGCATGTGCCACATGGCTGATTAGGTCTGGGGGTGTATACAGGTGAGTGCATAGTGGCTGTGTCAGCAGCACTTCTACAGTGGACACTGGTAAGTGCACTAGGTGGTACACACCACATGTTTGTGTATAACACACACAGAGGCTTTGGTGTTGATGCAGAGAATACTGTACACATGGATGTATGTACTTGTGTAAGGAACCCATTTTAGCCTTTGTAATTCCACCAAGACAGGATAGGCACAACTACACATTGGGAAATAAGCAGTCTGCTAGTTTAATGTTATTGATGATGGTACTGGCAGGGTATATGACCCTTCCCCAATGAAGTACAGTCCTCAACTCGGTAAACATAGGTGTGCTGGTGTGGGTGGCACAGTTCTCCCCTTTGGAGGGTGTGAGTGGGTGGCACAGCCCTACCCTTTGGAGGGTGTGAGGGGATGTAGAACCACAGATGGTGTGATTGACAACTACTTAACCTGTTAACATGAACTGTACAGTATTACAGCCAGTGAAGCAGGGGAATACACACAACAGCAACTGCAATGATGGTGGCTGTGTCCACAAGATCCACACCCAGCTATATATACCAAACTCAACATCGCTGTACACTTATATTGTGCGGAAGAGGGCATTTACACATTTACTACTAACTGTGAAGGAATGAGTTTCCACAGGTTGATACCTGTGAAATGTTAGCATTTGCCAGGCAGTTCTCGGACAGATGACCTCCTGGGACATGTACATTTTGCAAATTGAAGTAGATCCCTTTACATACACACACACTCTTACTTGGCAACAATGGGAATAGAACCCCCTACCTTGATATGTAGTACTACTGATGTATGTGGCCTTAATTGCATGCACCACATACAGTGGACCATGGGACATGTACTGGGGGTACCATGGTGTAAAGACAGTATACTCAGCACCAACACCCCACAGTGGATATTGTATGCACTGAAACCCATGATAATACTTTGACATATCCACCATCACACATTGACCAGGACTGCAATACAGCCCCTTGTCTATCCCAAATGTGCTACTACAGGGATATGCATCTAATGCACATGCCACTGGGATAGTAGGGTGATGCATTGTCATGGTTCTCTTACGGTCAGCAACATCACTATCCCTAATACTGTGTGGCAAGGCATATTGTATTAAATGAATGTGGCCTCAGAATGCTATATCCTACAAATATACACATTTACACACATAAACATACTTGCCAGAACTAAGAGGGTATCCCATGCCTATGAACCTATTTTTAGAACAGTGTTGTGCTGGTACTGCAAACTCCAGGTAGCTCATAGGGTGAAGAGTGTAACAAGGTACATGTAATGTCCCGTACAGTAGCAGCCACATCTAACAATGGCAATGGGGGGTGCGATGGGTGTGAAGGGCCTCAAGGTATTATCAACTACAGGTCTACAAATACACAGACACTGTCATTCTCAGTAATGCACATGTACACATTTCTCAGTACTGGGTCCATCGGTGCAGGTTTTCATAGATGTGTACCAGCCTATTGTCCATGGAGAGATGGGAAGTGTAGAGGGTGTGTATACAGTGGTATCATGCCACCTGCCATTTGCTAGCAGGCCATCTATCAACAGATGCAACAAGGGTGATCATCGGGGTGAGAGTTACATGCAACATCCAAACATCTGGTTGCCTCTTGCAGAGGGCCGGTGAGGTGCTGCAGTTGACATGAATGCAACATGTATTCCATAACATGCTCAATGTCTGTCTTGGAGACCTGTATGCAAGCATGTTCTGTTGACTGTGGTAGTGTAGTTGATGTATCCAAGGCATGTGAAGCATACAGGGTGTGGATTCCTAGCTGTGGCATTCATAATACAGCTGGGCAGACATGTCAGTGTCACTCAAACATGGATTGTCTGTAATCAGCCAAGATGGAGTCTGACATTTGCTCATCTGTACAGAGGACAGACAGACATTAGCTAGCCAACTGGTCATGCAGTAGGATGACTGTGTTGAGAGATATACGTCTGACACTGATAGACATGCCATTACTATATGACATCAGCTCTCAATGACATGTCCTATACACACAGTAGTCTACAGTTAATATCCACATGTCAGATCAATATCCAGTAGCAAATACTTAATGACACACAGTTTACACACCAAGAACATGATACTGAGGACTCAGAGTCTATCTTTGTATGAAGGGGTGTTTGGTTCCAGTATTACAATCTGCAATCTACTCTTACTTGGGAAAGCACTGTCAACAGCAGCAACGTAATGATACACAACATGCCAGTGTGACTGCATATAACCTGGGATACTACACATGTATGAAACACATTCAAATGGAAAAGAGTGTTGTACAATCCATGTATACTCAGGTGTCCCAGACAGTAGACTCACACCCCTTGCTACTGTAATGACAGCATATAGATGCATGTTATGTAAATGGAATTAAATACACTTATTAAAGATGTCCTTACCCGGCTATTTTATCAGACTGCAATGTGATCACTGGATCCCAGGGCCAAGCTATGCTTAGCAGGTGTAAGCATTGCTTAAATGAAAATGCTAAGCAGATTTGTGCAGTGTAAGCGAAGCTGAAACGGTGTAAGCGCCTATATGGTTAACTGTATGTTAGCAGCGCTTACCATCACACAAACCCACACAAACCCACTTAAAGCTGCTCAAAACTGCCTTAACCACTCTGTATCCAACATCCCTTGTTCTGCCTAGCAACAAAATAAAACACCTTTAAAGGTCTTGAACCCAGGACACTATCCACTATAGTCACAGCAGTTAACCACTAAGCCATCACAGCTGTGAAAATGGTTGTTATTTTTTCCAGTATATCTGTCAGTACACATACTGAATAGTATTGAACAACTGCTATGACTTCTACAACTGAGAAGTACTTGTTAGTGATATTAGTGTTGAATCAAGTATGTTGTTATATCGGCATATACACATATCAGATAAATACGGTGTGATACATCTAGGAAGGTATACACAACAGTCATGTTTACACATAACAACGATATGGATATATATATATATATATATATATATATATATATATATATACACACATATGTAGATATATGTATACATGTACATACACATATATTTTTGTATATATGTATTTATATACATCTGTATATTGTTTTATATAAATATATATATATATATATATATATATATATATACATATATGTCATATATGGATCTATCTGTGTGTGTGTATATATATATATATATATATATATATATATATATATATATATATATATATAAATATTTTTGTGTGTGTGTGTATGTATATCTATATATCTATATCTATATATATCTATCTATATATATATATATATATATATATATATATATATATATCTAAATAATAAAATAACTTAAAACACCCTGACCATGAGAAACGAACTTCGAACTATAAAACAAAAAAATAAAACATGTAGGATGAACTAGTGTTTTAGCGCTTTCATCTTTTATTGATGGACAAGACTTCTTCAGAAACAAATTGAACAATAAATCTGTTTATGTTAAAAAAATGGAAGAAACACTATAAAATAATGATTTTTATCAGGCGGTTGACTACAATACTGTTTTGAAACATTTCAAATTAATAGACAGAACTTTAAAACGTCTTCAAAATAACACTACTATTTCTGCTGATGAGTTTAATTTCATGTATGTTCCTTAGCCTAACTTGGGTAGGTATGGAATACCTAAGATACATACAAAGCAATCTGATCCACTTTTCAGACATATTATTTCCAACAAAAAATGAAAACAGAGAAGATTGCTTAGTATTTAGATTTTATTCTAAATCCACTTGTACAAGGTGCACCACATTATCTTAAAGACTCTTGGGCTTTTTTGAATGAGCTTCACAATATAAAAAAGGACTACACAAATGCACTCTAGTTACACTAGATATAGGTCTACACTTGACAACAGTTTTTTTCAGAAAACTACACCACATTCTCTGCATTTAAAATTAAAACTATTACTACATCCATTGAGATTGTTCTCAATAACAACTTCTTTTACTTTAATAATACAATTTATAAGCAGATCAAAGGTGTAAGAATTGGTTCCAAAGCTGCACCAGCTTTTGCTAATTTGGTGCTTAGTGCTTGGGAGTTAGAATATCTTACACATATTCACAACTTTGACTCAGTATTACTGTACAAGAGATTTATTGATGATATTTTTTGTATGGTAAGGAGACCTTACTAACCTTTGCATATTTATTACAGACGTGAATATCATTCTAGGTTTTCCTAATCTCGTCATTTCGAAAGTTGGTAAATCTATTGATTTCTTATACACTAAAACTGACACACTACAAAATGATGACATTTGCTCTACAGTGTACAGAAAAAGTACATACAGAAATAATTTTCTGGATTTCTCAAGACAGCACCCATACTTCACGAAAAAGAATCTGGTAAAGGGTCAATTCATATGTGTCTCTTGTCTAACTAGCCATGATGTTGAATTTAAAGTTCAAACTGATTTGTTAAAAAAGATGTTTTCCTAGAGAAATTATCCACCTTCATTAGTACAAAATTTTTTCACTGAAGTGGCATCTCTTAGATACTTTAAATATATGCCTGTTATGATTTATGGTTTTGTTGATTCTAAGAAAAAGAATAATACTGACAAGTGCCTTAGTTTCCCACTGGCCATTTCAAGAGACATGTCTCTTATTAGACAAATTATCTGGTATTTAGTATCTAATTCGCAGTACATGACAGGCATTTTCAGTACAGCTCCATCTTTTTCATTTAAGAAAACTAAATCTATTTGTATGCATTTGGAGAATAGAGATTCATAGTTTCTTCCTCAAATGCAACTGAAGGCATGCTCTGTTGTAAGAAGTGTGTTGTATGTCCTCGCATTCATACAAGCTCACAATATGCTTTCAAACATCAATATTATACAATTAAGTTTCAAAGACATTTTGACTGTCATACTACATCTGTAGTATATGCTGCTGTGTGTTCAGCAGGTAATTGTTTTTACATAGGTAAGACATCCAGAAAACTCTCAGACAGAGTTAAAGAACATTTAGCTGCCACTAGACATTTGAATACCAATAATGCTTTAGATAAACACACGTCTTTCTGTAATGGTTCATTTAAATTTTTAATTCTTGAACAAGTAGATCCATATTTTGGTGACAGAAATGTTTTTTCTTGAGCTGAGAGAACTAAATTGGCAGCTTTTGCTAGGTGCAGATATGCCACCTGGTTTAAATGAATCAACATTAAATGTGCACTAAAATGGTACAGGTGAATCTCAGCATATGCATAATCTATACATTCTACACAGCTCCTTAACATGTATTAAGTGTATATAGCTACACTGTCATTGCTAGTTTTAAAAAAAACTACACAGCTTTTAATTCTGTATCTGTATTTTCATTGCTGATTTTGAAAAACCACTACGCAGTTTATAAATATGTATGATATATATATATATATATATATATATATATATATACACTTGTACTGCTCTTTTTAAAAAAACACTGTTGATCTCTTGGCTAATTTCTATAACTATCACAGCAATGCTGCTATACTGTTATTGGTTATTGTATTCTCACATGATACTTTTTTATATGTAACATTCACTTTAAAGTTTTGCATGTCATTCTGAAGAAGTTCTTGGAATCATAATAATACAATGAAAGCTTAATTTAATCTATCCTGAGCCTCAGTGCTTTTATTTATTTCACAGTTGGATTGTGCACCACTTACTTACCCCTACCCAACATGGATTTCGTCCTCACCACAGCACCACCACTGCCCTCCTCTCCTTCACATATATCATTGCAGAGGTCCTAGATAACAATAAACTCATTTCCTGTCTCTTCCTAGATCTCTCCAAAGCCTTCAGTACTGTCTCTCAACCTGTACTACTATCCAAACTCGCAAATCTCCACCTATCCCCCTCCACACATGCCTGGTTTAATAGTTACCTATCTGGCAGGGAACAATCTGTCAAATGGCTGTTATCCTCTTCACCTTTCCTACCCATCTCCACTGGTGTTCCCCAAGGCTCCATCTTGGGACCCTTTTTGTTTAACATCTTCACCAATGATCTTTACACCTCATGCAAAAACTCCTCCCTTATTCAGTATGCCGATGACTGCACACTTATATTCATCTCAAATAACATTCCTAAACTACATTCCCTGACCCAACAGGCCCTACTATCCACTGAATAATGGCTCTCTCACAACCTATTGATCCTAAATCCCAAAAAGACCAAACTCCTACTTTTCCTTCCCCGTTCTCTTTCTCATCACAAAACCTCATTTTTTTATTACATCTTCTAACAATACAACTATCCAACCTAACACCCACACAATACTCCTAGAGGTCATTATCAATGATGCACTAAAGTTCAACATACACATACTCCAATGTATAAAAAAAACAACAAACCAGAAACTAGGTCTGCTATATCGGAACAAAAAATCCCTAACTCCTGAATCTAGACTTACCCTGGGCCAGGCACTCCTCTTCCCCTCCCTCTTATACGTCACCGCAGTTCTTATCAATATCCAGGCCTCCACTCTAAACAAACTCCAACAGACACTATAAAATAACACTAAAAAAACACGGGTAGATGCCACAAGTGTATCCTGGATGACGGTCTTCCAAAAAGAATGCCAATGCGGAAGTGACCTCGACGAGCACTGCAGTAATAAACCACACTGTTCTGTCTGTTATAAAGTAAAGTCCAGAAGTTTAATGATAGCCACACCATAAAACAAAACGAAAGGAAACAAATATCGTAAAACGCTCAGACATGCGTTTTTCGTCCAGGTCCCTGCCTGAACTTCATCAGACTTACAACAGTGCTGCAAACACATTAAACTTAAATACCTTTGTAGCTTGGTTAATTAGTTAATGCAGTACTCAATAAACGTCCAGCCAAACAACTACATACAAATAAATTTGATCAACATACAGTGTCATAGCAAAATAAATATATATTATAAAAGACACCAAAAGTGGTGTTCTTAATAATAATAAAAACAGTCTAAAAATTAATTGAGTTGTAAAATATTCAGTCAGACATATATAAAATACAAGAGCATAGGAAAGAATGTAATGTCTATTCATGTGTATGAAATTTAAGTGTGTAAAATTCAGACATTAACACCTGTTTGTAACGGTGGGCATTAATTCTTACTAAAAATCCCTACCCTACTTATATTTATACACGAAGTGTATGTGTATATTTTGTCAGTGGGTACCCCAGGCGTGGGTCCAAATAAGTGTAAATGTTAAACTCCTAGCGAGACTAAAAGATAAACGTAACATAACAATTGGGCCAAGATGTTTTGTGCCCTAGGTAGGATAATTATACCATAATACAGTGTCCCTACCTTAATAAGCTGTTCAGTTTAAGGACACACATAATTGAGCAATATTCATTGAGGCCAGGCGCTTTATGTGCTGCCAAACGTATCTGCCAACGTAATTCTTTCTTTTCTAACTGTAACTTTAGAAAATTTTCGTTGGCCAAGTTAGTGTTGTCAGGCAAAACTTGATCAATGACCATAAAGTCAAACACATGGTCTATATTCTGGATACAATGCTTTGCAAGGGCATTTTCATCCTTGCTGTTGTTGATCGTGTAACCATGCTCATATAACCTGTCCCTCAGACAGGTATATATATATATGTATATATTTGTTTTCCTATAGGGTTTCCATATTGTTACTCCATACTCAAGTTTGGGTCTAATGTAACTAACAATGACTTTATTATGTTTGATTTCCTAGACTTTATAAATCTTTTTATACATCCTATAGTTCTATAACTATCATTAGCCAATTGGTTGATATGATTAGAAAAACTCAAAGCTGAATCTACCCATATACCCAGGTCCTTAAATGAGTCTACAGTTTCAATCACTGTGTGCTGTGTTAAATAGTCACCTTTCAGTTTATGTCTCCCAAATCTCATATGCTTAGTTTTTGATGTATTTATCAACATATTATTCTCCTGTGCCCAAATGGTCAAGTTAGTCAAATTATTTTGCAGACATGCCTTATCTGTAACACTTGTAATCAGTTTACCCAATTTCATGTCGTCAGCATATAGACTGTAGAACACCTCAGATGAAAAAGTAAGGTCTGAAGGATACACTCTAAACAAGTAAGGGCCTAGTACAGAGCCCTGTGGAACACCTTGACTGTAACTAAGGATTTCACCTGTCCAGTTTGTGTGTGATACTTGCCATGTCCTATTTGTAAGCCATGCAGCTATCCATCTTATCAACAGTACATTAATACCTAGTTGTGCTAATTTATTGATCAGTGTTTTGTGCATGACCCTGTCAAATGATGAAGTTAAATCTGTATAAATCACATCACAGCACAATTTTTCATTCATAGCTGTTACTATAGTGTTATAGAACATCATGTTACAGGTGGTAATATATCTAATTTCAACATATGCATGCTGATATATGGTTTCAAGTCCCAACCTATCCAGTTCTGACAATAGCTTATCCAGTATTACCTTTTCCATTATTTTTCCACAACATGAAAGTAGACTTAAGGATCTATATGATTGTGGGTTTGTCCTACTCCCCTTTCCCTTAAAGACAGGTTTAATAACTCATGTCTCCAATCTTGAAGAATCACCCCATATTTATATGATCTAGTGAATAATAGATGTAATGACAGTGTAAGTTCTTGCTTAAGTGTTCTCAAATCATTGTTACTTATTCTGTCTCCTCCGTGCGCTTTGTTTGGATCCAGTTTGCACAGTTCTTTTTCAATATAATCTAATTTGATTCCAGTATCTGGGGTTACCTGGATGTCACTAGGACAACTTAACACCCCTTTTGTGGAGCCAAACTGTTTTGCATAAGATTTTGTAAATATATCTATAATCTGATTTGTCTGAGAATAAATTTTAGAATCTGCACACAGTTTATCAATTTGTGTATCTTCACTCCTTCCACATCTTATGTATCTATAAAAAGGTTTCCTATTATGCTCAATATCTGTATATAAATTTTCTTCAAATTTTTCTTGATCTTGTCTAACACTGTGCTTAATCTGTCTATATATATATATATATATATATATATATACATACATATATATATATATATATATATATATATATTATATATATATATATAGATATATATATATATATATATATATATATATATATATATATATATATATAGGTTCATAGGTTCATAGGTAGGTACTAGGCTATCTGCCCGAGGACATTTATAAGCCTAGCCAGAGTGTGTCAACTTTCGCCGCCCCATTGATTAATTTACTGACCCTCTGTCAAAAAGAGCCAATGAAGTGATCCCAGGGGTGTATTTTCTGTTACCCATCCACTCATCAAGGTTTCTCTTGAAGAGTATTAGTGAGGGGCTCTGCATAATGTAGTTACGAATTTTGTTCCAAAGCAGTGGGAGTCTCTGTGACAGGAATCTTTCCCTCCCACATGTTCTATTTATTTCTGTGATGAGATTTAGCTCACGAGAGTGAGTGGCTTGCAGTGACTTGGATTTCTTTTGGTGGAGCATGTCCATCAATTCTGAGTTGGACATGGCTTTGCAAGTCAATCAGGGATCACCTCTGAATAAACGATATGCCACTGAGTACAGTCGGAGTTTTTCCAGTCAGGCTGCATAGGACATATGTTCGAGGCCAGTAATCCTCTTGGTGAGATACTTTTGTGGTCTTTCCAGCTGTTGGAAGTGTCTTGTGAGGTACATCCCAAATGGGGCATTGTACTCTATGATGGGTCTGATGAGTGACGAGTAGAGGGGCACTATAACCTCTTTATTTCTAAATGCAAACCCTTTAGTAATTAGATGGGCTACATAGAAGGATTTCCTAACTACTTTGGCTATATGATTGTCAAAGGAGAGATTACTATATGCCTGGGTCCCCAGATCTCTTATTACCTCTTCTGTATTAAGGGGGCTGCTACCTATGTGGTAATTCATGGATGTTTTGTTTTTCCCAAATGGGATGACTATGCATTTTTTGGCATTTAGCTTGAGACCATGACTTTGACACCAGGTGTCTGTCTCAGTAAGGCCCTTTTGGAGAATGTCCATGTCAGCCAGAGAGTCAATTATGGCTCCCAGTTTACAGTCATCGGCGAACTTGGTTAGCCATAGTCCTCCTGTGTTTGCCTGTACTTCTGAGAAGTATATGCCGAACACTAGGCATCCCAGAACTGAGCCTTGTGGGACACCACTTGTGACTTGTTTAGTATTGGACCTGGAGCCCGCTATTTTTGCCGTGTGAGTTCTGTCTGTAAGCCAGTTGGCCAGTTGGCAACCCATCTTGTGACGTAGGGTTTATGTTTAAGGTGGTGAGTTTTTCTATAATTCCTGAGTGAGGAATGGTGTCAAAAGTCTTGGCAAGGTCAAGGTAGGCTGTATGAAATACCTTCCCCTCTTCTATGGCCTTGATGACTGTCTCAAAGAAGTCAACCATGTTTAGTAGGCACGATCTGCCCTTAACAAAGCCGAACTGGGTTGGGTCAAGTGTTTGGTGGTTCCTAATGTCTTTGTTAATGAATTCTATGATGATGCACTCCATAGCCTTGCAGAACAGGCTAGTCAGGCTTATGGGGTGATAGTTACCAGGGACAGTTGTGGCCCCTCCTTTGTGCAGCAGAATAACCATTGTTGTGCACCATTCTATGGGCACGTAGCCTGTGGAGAGGCTGAGGTTGAACAGTGTGTTTAGGTGGGGGGTTAGTTTATGCAAGACACAGCCTGGGACACAATCTGGCCCCATTGATGCTGTGCTTTTGGCTTTTGAAAGGGCTGTTTTCACCTGTGTGTCTGTGATTTCCATGACACTACACTTTTCCAGTATTGTTGTGGGCCCTTTTGGGGGTGAGAGGGTGGTGAAGTTTGCACTGAATCTATCTGCCAGGATGTTGGCAATATCAGTAGGTTCAGTATATTTTGTGCTATTTTGCACTAGCTCAGAGCATATATGCGAGTTGCCACTTAGATTCTTGACAGCTAAAGAAGGCTTTGTTGTTATCTTTCGAATCCTTGGCTATTTTTCTTTCGAAGTTAGTCTTGGATGATTTTATGAGGGACCTTACTTTTTTACTGATACTGATCAGGGATGTCTTTCCTTATTGGGATTTGCTTTTTTTCTGAACTAGTTTCCTCCTTATATTGTATAGCCTGTTTATGGCAGGGGTCCATCAGACTGCTTTCCTTCTCTTACGGGAGTGAGTCTTGGTTTTGCTAGGGATGGCATGATCCATGCATCCTTGTAGGTGCTCATAGAGTGCATTTGTAAAGGTTCTTGCATCTTGGACACTGTTATCCTTTAGCGTGGGGGCTGTGAAACTTGTGGGGTGGTGGTGTGGTGTGGACATACAGAGTGATTAGTTTATATTCTGATCTAACCAGTGACGGGTTGACCTCCAATGCGGAATACCTGTCGCCCATGTTGGTGATGACCAGGCCCAATATGTTTTCACCTCTGGTAGGGGAGTTTACCAGCTGATCCAGGGCATTTGCGTTGATAAATTCCAGGAAGCGCTGGACCTGGGAGTTTGTACTTGAGTAGTTTTCCCACTTAATGGTAGGGTAATAGAAATCACCCAATATCAGGGTGTTCGGTAGGACCTTCATGTTTTCCAGTGTCTCCAGAAAGGCAGAGTGTTGGTCCTGGGTCATGGAGGATGATCTGCAGCAGGCCACAATTTGTATTGCAGATTTGCTTGATGTTAGTTTCACATGGACGATCTCAGAGGTATCATGCTGCACCAGTAACCTGGAGGTGTAGGTATCTTTGATGAATATGGATACATCCCTCCTTTTGTGTTTTGGTCCATGTTCTGTGGCCAAAATGTGTGGAATGAGTTGTAGCCGGGTAGTGCTGGGGTGCTCTGTGGAGCCTTGAACCAGGTTTCAGTTACTGCACAGGTGTCGATGTTCTCCATACTGAGGAGTGCTTCGAGCAAGTACAAATTAAGTTTTAAACTCCTGGCGTTGAGTAGCATAACCCTCATTTGTTTATCTGTGCTGTTTGTGGAGGTGGGTTTGACTGTTGAGCATTGCCTAAAAAAGGCAGTAAGAGGGCAGCAAGAGCCTTGGCCAGTATTCGAAAGCCTAGGGGTGATAGGTGCAAGCCATCTCTTGCAAAGCAAAGAGGCTTGTCGAGCATGTTGTCCCAGGCTGAAAGACACTGGATCCCCTTTGAATGACACCAGAAGCTTAGCTAATTGTTGAAATTGATCATTTTTTTCTTTATACTGTGGTATCATTCTTGGTGAGGACAGGATGCTACTCAGGGTCAGGGTCATACCCGCCTGGGCTACATGATCAAAGAGCTCTTCCATGTCTCTTTTCATGTAGTCCAGAGAGGTACATCTCAGGTCATTCACACCAACATAAACAATGATAGCCTCCAAAAGACGCCCAAAAGAAACAAATAAAACACTGAACGACTGCAAGCTGCTGGAAGTACTAAACATAGGAACCGGTAATAGCGTAAAAAAGAAATTTAATTTCCGCTTTCGTCACAACTTCATCAGAAAACACCGCGAAATTTAATTTCAGCTTTGGTTTTTGATGAAATTAAATTTCTTTTTTACGCTATTACCGGTTCCTGTGTTTAGTACTTCCAGCAGCTTGCAGTCGTTCAGTGTTTTATAAACAATGATAGAGTCATATTTGTACTTGTTCTGGAGTGACCTGAGTGCTTGTGTTATGTGCCGGATTCTGGCTCCCAACAGGCAGCTAACAGTAACCTTCTCCTTGTCCAGCCTAGTGAGTGGGACATCAGTATGCCTGACTATAGGTTGCCTATGACTAGTGTGTTAGTATGTTATTTCACCTTAAGAGCTGTGATTGTGCGGCACACTGATTTTGTGTTTTATGTGTTGTCTGGTTTGTGACGGGAGGTGCAGGTTTTTTGGGTGTCTGCTTTGGAGGTCTCTGGTGCTTTTGCAGGTTTTTATTTAGAGCCTCCAAGTATGATTTTGTGTATTTATGTGCATTTTTTGCCAGTGCTGGCTTAGTATGTCTATGCGAGGCTGGAGGTGTGGTGCAAGTGTTAACCTTCTCCTCATGACTGCCTGTTCCAGTCTTGGGTGGAGAAAGCTTAACCTCCAGTTTAGCTATATAATTGCATCTCTCGCATATGTTAATGTTTTGTGGTAAGAGGAGAGGGTTGTCTGTGTACATGAGCCAGTTGTAACATTGCCTCAGGGTACCCAGGTTCACCAGCTGGACTGGAGAGTATACCTGAAATTGCCCTTTGCTCATGCCTGAATAGTAGCGTGAGCTGTTTAGTCATTTGACTGCTGAGGGGTGAATAATGAGCCTTGCCCTGCTGGGCAATCAAGTGTCGGGGTATATTAGTGGTTGCTATTAAGTCTGAGCAAGTGCTGGACTGTAGGATGCTTTTTAAGTGCTTAACTTGAGAGTTAGACTACTTTCAAGGGAAAAACTGAAGAGGAGACTTGGTGGAGCCGGGAATAATTTAGCCCTAGCTAACCAGCGCTGCCCGGACATGAAAAAACATGCAAACATGTTTTTTACAGCAGGGAAATGAAAGAGATAGAAATCAGCCCAAAATGGCCTACAAACTACTAACTTCTGGGCTGGAACCACTCTTCCAGGGACAGATGGCTGCTCAAAGCTCCCTCTCTCACATGTGAACAAAGAAACCTCCTTCTATCCAAGTAAGGTATGGGCAACTCAGAAACTTGTAACACAGCCCTGAATTAAGCACTAGCCTGAAAACTGGACTATACTAACTTAGAAAGGTGTGCAAAAAGGAAAAAAAAAATTTAAAAAGATAAGGCAAAAACAGTAAAAAATACACTTAAAGCAGCTTTAAATGACTACAAACAGTAAAAAATAAACACAAAACAGCTTTAGATGACTACAAGCAATCAGAAATGGCTTTTAAACAAATTACCCAATTAACCAGTAAAAGAATCTCAAAACTGAGCCTTGTTCCTGTTGTCTTCAATCAGACAAGTTCTAACTGCACATTCCTGCCACTGGGGTGCAGGGAAACCTTCTCCCAAAAAGAAGGCCTGGATTAGTGCTCAAGTAATACAAACAAAGCTAGATTCAGCAGGTCTGAATCTAGTTTATGTGGCAGCAAACAAGGCACACCAATTTCATTAAGGAACAGTTCAAAAATGCAGGCACTATAAGGCTCTAACCAGAAATTCCCAGCTCAGAAGGGCAGAGTCCAGCCTCTCCTCCCACAAGAGTGCAGACCACAAACCTTCTTAATGTAAAATGACTGGCCTGAAGCCCAAGTACTTAAACCAAAAAGATTAGAATGATAGCTACACTTTAAACAGGTTACTAACAAGCAGTAATAAATACAATTGAATACTTTTAAAAATGCCTGGGTTAGTGCTCAAGTTATAAAAACAAAGCTAGATTCAGCAGGCCTGGATCGAGTCTATGCTACAGCAAACAAGGCTCACCAATTTCAGTAAGAAAGAGTTCAAATGTGCAGGGACTATAAGCCTTTAACCAGAAATTCCCAGCTCAGAAAGGCAGAGTCCAGCTTCTCCTCATACAAGAGTGTAGACCACAAGCCTTCTTAATGTAAAATAACTGGCCTGAAACCCAAGTGCTTAATCCAGAACTAATACACTTTTAGAATAACAGACTCTGAGCCTTCAGTCAGCAGTTCCCAACTTAGAATGATGCAAGCTGCCTGTCCTGCTACAACAGTGCAGACCACAAACCTTCTTAATGTAAAACAACTGGTCTGAAGCCCAGAAAACCACAGTGAAAAACTTCTCTAAAGCAAATTTCACACTCCTCAAAACCGAAGTGGAATCTTTCAAAGCCCCCGAGCCTGTGGAAAATATGGCCCAGACCGCTGAATCCTTTATAAATGCATTCTATGAACACGTTCAGGAATGCATGGATCATGCAATCCCAAATAAAACCAAGACCCAATAATCCAAAGGCAGACGTCCTGTCTGGTGGACCCCAGCCATAAACAAACTATACAATAGAAGGTGGAAGCTACTACATGATAGAGCAAAATCCCAAAAAGGGAAGGCATCTCTAATCAGTATTAGCAAAAAACTACGGGCACTCATAAAATCATCTAAGGCCAGCTTTGAGAGAAAAATTGCACAGGACACTAAGGATAATCACAAGGCTTTCTTTAGTTATGTTAGGAACCTGGGTGAGAATTCCTAGATATGCTCAAAATTACTCCAAAATGACAAAAAATACATCGAACCCACAGACATTGCCAACATCCTAGCTGACAGGTTCAGCGCAAACCCCCCCCCCCACCAAAAGGCAAATATCTATCCCAGCAGAGTGCTGCCCCCCTGACATCTCAGATGCTCAGGTAAGAGCCGCCCTCTCCAAAGCAAAAAACACAGCATCAATGGGACCAGATGGTATCCCGGGCTGCATCCTACATGAACTCCAAGAAGAGCTAAACCCAAACATAAAACTACTGTTCAATCTCAGCCTTACTACAGGATATGTACCCAAAGAGTGGCGTACAGCAACAGTGGTCCCTCTCCACAAAGGTGGTGCCTCAACGGATCCTGGAAACTATCGCCCCATAAGCCTGACTAGCTTGGTCTGCAAAGCTATGCAAAGGATCATCATGGACCTCATAAATAAAGATATCGGGGACCTACAGACACTGGATCCTACCCAGTTAGGCTTTGTTAAGGGCAGATCCTGCCTCTTAAACCTGGTCGATTTCTTTGAAACAGTCACCAAGGTGATTGATGAGGGGAAGGTGCTCCACACAGCCTACCTGGACCTCACAAAAGCCTTTGATACAATACCCCACTTGGGCATTATAGATAAGCTCACCAGCTTAAATATAAACCCCTGTGTCACTAGATGGGTTGCAAACTGGCTCAAGGACAGAACCCACATGGTTAGAATTGCTGGAGCCATGTCAGACTCCAAACCAGTTACAAGTGGCATCCCACAAGGCTCAGTCCTGGGACCTCTCTTGTTCGGTATATATTTCTCAGAGGTACAGGCCAACACGGAAGGACTGTGACTGACCAAGTTCACAGATGACTGCAAACTGGGCGCCATAATCGACTCTCCAGCCGACACAAGCATCCTCCAAAAGGGCCTCATAGAAACAGACAACTGGTGCCATAGCCATGGCCTCAAGCTAAACGCCAAAAAGTGTATAGTCATCCCGTTTGGCAAAAACAAAGTGCCCACAAATTACCACATATGTGGTAATCCATTAAGTACAGAAGTAGTAATTAGGGACCTGGGGAACCAAGTTGATAGCAATCTCTCATTTGACAACCACGTGGCCAAAGTGGTTAGAAAAATATTTTATATAGCCCACCTAATCATGAAGGGATTCACATCTAGATCAGGGGAGATCATCGTGCCTCTTTACTCATCCCTCATCTGGCCCATAATTGAGTACAATGCCCCTTTTGGGATGTACCTTACCAGACACCTGCAGCAACTGGAAAGACCCCAAAAGTACCTCACCAAGAGGATCAAAGGGCTCAAACAGATGCCATATGCTGCCCAGTTAAAGAAACTCCAGCTCTACTCAGTGGCATACCACCTGCTCAGAGGCGATCTGTGCCTGACATATAAAGCCATGTCCAACCCGGACTTAATGGACATGCTGCACCTCAGAAAATCCAAATCCCATCGAGCTACGCACTCAAGAGACTTGAACCTCAGCACTGAAATAAATAGGACATGCTGGAGGGACAGATTCATAACCCAGAGGCTCCCTTCACTCTGGAATAAAATCCCAGTCCAGGTTAGGCAGAGTCCCTCACTGACTCTCTTCAAGAGGAACCTTGATGAGTGGATGGGAGATCGTAGGTTTATCCCGGGTATCACTTCTGTGTCACTGTTAGACAGAGGCACAGTATACTAACCTCGAAAAAGGGCATAGCAAAATGAATTTAAAATGGGTGGCAAAAGCCAAACACACTCTGGCTAGGCTTATAAATGCCCTAGGGCAGATAGCCTAGTATGAACCTATGAACCTAAGTGCTTAAACCAAAAGGCTTAGAATGATAATTACACCAAGCAGTAATAAATACAATTGAGTACTTTTAAGATGATGCAAAAGCAAAATAAAGTACTAAAGTAGGAAGAAACATAAATACAGAGAAAGCAGATGAATAAAAGTGCATTTTTTTAAGTGAGCAAATGAGATGGGCCCAGGAGGAGTATCCTTTGCAAAGCAAAGTGGCTTGTCGAGCATGTCGACCCAGGCTGACAGACACTGGATCCCCTTTGAATGACACCAGAAGCTTAGCTAATTGTTGAAATTGATCATTTTTTTTCTTTATACTGCGGTATCATTCTTGGTGAGGGCAGGATGCTACTCAGGGTCAGGGTCATACCCGCCTGGGCTACATGATCAAAGAGCTTTTCCATGTCTCTTTTCATGTAGTCCAGGGAGGTACATCTCAGGTCATTTACACCAACATGAACATTGACAGATTCATATTTGTACTTGTTCTGGAGTGACCTGAGTGCTTGTTTATGTGGCGGATTCTGGCTCCTGACAGGCAGCTAACAGTAACCTTCTCCTTGTCCAGCCTAGTGAGTGGGATGTTAGTGTGCCTGACTATAGAGTTGCCTATTACTAGTGTGTTAGTATGTTATTTTGCCTTAAGGGCTGTGATTGTGCGGCACACTGATGTTGTCTATTTTGTGATGGGAGGTGCAGGTTTTTTGGGTGTCTGCTTTGGAGGTCTCTGATGCTTTTGCAGGTTTTTATTTAGAGCCTCCGGGTATGATTTTGTGTATTTATGTATATTTTTTGCCAGTGCTGGTTTAGTATGTCTATGTGAGGCTGGAGGTGTGGTGCAAGTGTTAACCTTCTCTTCATGACTACCTGTTCCAGTCTTGGATGGAGAGAGCTTAACCTCCAGTTTAGCTATATGCAGGCACTATAAGCCTCTAATCAGAAATTTCCAGCTCAGAAGGGCAGAGTCCATTCTCCTCCCACAAGAGTGCAGACCACAAACCTTCTTAATGTAAAATGACTGGCCTGAAGCCCAAGTACTTAAACCAGAACTAATACACTTAATCTAGAGCATACACAGACTTACTTAAGTGTGAAAAGTAGAAAACCCTTTTAAGCCTGGATGAAAAGCCTTTCCAAAAGGTTTCTTAACCAAGAACTTTAAAATACATGCTGTTTAAAAACGTTAATG